>NC_039284.1:11572293-11639793 GCF_003368295.1 Carassius auratus
AGACAGAAAATATAGCCTAGAAAATATATTCCACTTGCTCTGTCCTCCGTCCATGACACTGTTTCACTACGGAGCTGCAGTTTAATCTGAATCTGAGTGGATGGTTAGATGCATGATGGGCTAGTATAAAAAACAATAAGGTCTTTCCAGCTTTAAGGTAATTCTGCCTTTATATATATATATATATATATATATATAATCTTGTCTCAGTTTTAAATTTGACTGTTAAATTATAAAATAATGACATTTTAACTGCTTTTGAACTACTTCTTTGTCATCTGAATATTGATTTTAAGTAGGGGGAAAATCAATTAAAATTGTAAATCAGATTTTTTATGAAAAATTAGTTTTTTGTTTGTTTGTTTTTTTAGGCCCATATCGCCCAGCTCTAGAACGATCCCATGGTGAATTACTCTTCTGGGTTCTGATGTTAAAGTTCCCCCCACTCTGTTGGCATTACATATTAATGTCTACTTTAGTCTCTGACGATAAAGTTTCCTCTCTGCGCTTATTCCAGGAGGAATTGAGTGAGACATCACTGACACAAGCCCCTCTCCTGCTGATTGTGTTATCATGGACAATGAAATGTCCTGCAAGCACTGCAGCTGTGATGAGATGATCTTCCAGTGTTCACATTCAGAAATACACAGATCGTGCGGTTTAAAAAAAGGCTGAATATTTTTTTGAGTTTTTGATTCTTTTTTTTAGTTAGTATTTGTAATTTAGAAAGTACCAAATAATTGCTAAATGAAAAACATTATGTATGATAAACAGTTTAAGTACACTGCACTTAAACATTAAGCAAAAAAAAGAAAGCTTTTTAGCTTGACTTGACTAAATTAATTCATGTAATTATTATAATGTATAAGTAAATAAAAAAATTGAGTTGCTTAATTATTCTTTTTTTTTTTTTTTTTTTTTAGATAATTGGTGTCCACAAAAATTGAGTATTTAGAACTTATGGGTTTTTAGAGTGTAGAAGTGATGTGACTAAACTAAAGCACACTGGTCCCCTGTTAGATGGTCAAGTGTGATGCTGGTTGACTTTACATTTAGCATCTTCACTATCTGTGCATGCAACGCCAATGTTGATCATAACACTAAAATACCGTTCAACAAACACTGTAAAAAGATTTTAGGGTAAAAAAATAAAACCATATTAATACTACTAGTGAACAATCAAAAGTAATTTAAGTAATTTTTAAGTAATATAAGTAATATACTAATATACATTATAGTCAAATTGTGTATAAAGACACAGATAATATGTGTAACTCATATGTCATTATTACATTCAGAAATAATGTAAAAATGGCTAATAGAATTAAACTTAGTAGGCTTCTCATGGCAAAATCAGCTAAATAGACGTCACAATTCACCATCTAACTGGGGACCAAAGTCATTCTAACAAATCTCTTCTGTGTGTATTTCCACACTGCTTAAACTCTCAAGCGTTCTCAACCGGTCACATATTGACAGAAAACACTGTTTCTCCACATGCAGGTGCTCCATGGCTTTGAATGAGAAACTTTAGCATCAAATATGCAGATCTATGGGCAAATGTTATTTCCTGATGAAATAATATATTGGGGTACACATACTCATGGACATTTAGTGCAAGAAAGATTATAAAAGTATTAAAAACTATTGTGTTGTATTCAAAGTCTTCTGAAGTCATACAATAAGTTTGTGAAAAGTTTCAACATTGAGGTATTAATTGCTGAAAAAAATTCCACTCCATAAACACAGTCATCATAAAATACAGCTGATTTGAGTTTGAGATAAAAGACATCAAAACTGACGTAATAAATGTCCCTGTCCACAGCGTCTGTTGATGCAAAGGTATCTCAATGAAACCAGTGAAATACCCTGCACATGGAAAAACTGCACTAAATGGACAAACTAAAATTTACGCCAAGGTTAACTGTAAACTGACATTAAGAACTTTTACTTACAAACTGTTGTTAAAATTAAATTTAAGATTTTAAGATGAAATGTAAGATTTTTTCAAGCATTTTTTACAACATCTGCTGAATAGTTAGTAAAAATATTGCTACTCATGTCAAACACAATTGTTTTTGACAGAAAAAAGTTGTGTTTCATTAAACTCAAAATAATGTTAAATTTGCGTATTAAACGAATAAAACTATAAACACCGGTAGTCCACGATAACCCTTTACAATTTAACAGTATTCGTCAGTAATAGAATTGTTGAGTTTTAAGCTCCAGAATTCTTATAGTGCGTTTGTTATAGAGAAAGGGGCAAATCAGCCAGACATGTGTCGCACATCACCATCTAACTGGGGACTAAAGTCATTTTATACTAACATATTCACTCTTTACTATTAAACGTACTGACCTGCAATTGTTACCTTAAAAGAGCTCTTTCTGCTGTTTTTACCCATACAATGTCAAAAGTTTTGTTGGTGAAATCTGAAGTGTAAATTTGGTTCAATGATGTTAAATAATTATTTTCACTTGGACAAAATCAGTTCATTTCACTGTTTCCATGTTTAGGTCACCATTTTGTTCACTACTGCATGGTCAATTCCACACAGACTAACTGTACATACTAAACATACACAGCAACAGATCTGTGCATGTAGTGGTGATTTCTCTAGACTAAAGCACACTGGTCCCCTGTTAGATGGTGAAGTGTGACGCCTGATCGGCTGACCTTACATTTAACAATATTTCACATTCTCACCATCTCTGAATGCTATGGCAAGGGTGATAATATAATGTTACAATATATGTTGATTGTAACATTGATTTAGAAATTTAGCCAATTGAAATATTTTCAAAGTTAACATGAAATTGGCAAGAAATGTCAAAGCAACCAAAGAGATGTCGCAGTTTACCATTTAACAGGGGACCTAAGTGTTCAGATCAACATTGAGCACTATTCCATCTATCTGTTCTATCTATCTTTCCATCTATCCATCCATCCATCCATCTGTCTATCTGTCTGATCAAATTATCATCACCGATAGGACCTTCTCAGGAATGGGTTTTGATTGCATTCATAAGTTGAGAAAGTGTATTGGGGTTAAGCCAAGAAAATGTCAAATAAATTGTAAAAAAAAATTATACATAATTATACATATATATATATATATATATATTATATATATATATATATATATATATATATATATATATATATATATATATATATAGTTAATTATAAGAGGCATTACCTCTGCCCTTGAACTGTTGACAGCTGGCTGACTCTAATTATATTACTACTTTTTATTACTATTATTATTATTTGAAAAATAAAGAAACTAAGTACTAACAAACTAACTATAATGACACTTCTCAATGTGTCAGTATTATAAGTACATATACGTATGTTGTGTATGTATACAGTAAAAACTACATTTATTCAGACACCTTGAACATTTCAAACGCTATCACAGTTTATTTGCTATAGTTTAGATAATGGTAATAAAAGATGACAAGAACTCAGAGTTAACCTGTCAGAACAAATTCATCTTGATAATATCAGATAGCACTTAAACAAAAAATGGTCAGGTCTATTGTGAGAATAATTTTTATCAAATTTACTGGTAGTCTACTTTATGAGGAATTTTTGGTTATAATATGTCAGTTTTTCTAAATTATATATTGATTGTTGCATTAAAAAAAAGCACACTGGTCCCCTGTTAGATGGTGAAGTGTGACGCCTGATCGGCTGACCTTACATTAACAATAATTCACATTCTCACCATCTCTGAATGCTATGGCAAGGATGATAATATAATGTTACAATATATGTTGATTGTAACATTGATTTAGAAATTTAGCCAATTGAATATTTTCAAAGTTAACATGAAATTGGCAAGAAATGTCAAAGCAACCAAAGAGATGTCGCAGTTTACCATTTAACAGGGGACCCAAGTGTTCAGATCAACATTAGCACTATTCCATCTATCTGTTCTATCTATCTATCTGTCTATCTATCTGTATATCTATCTATCTATCTATCTATCTATCTATCTATCTATCTATCTATCTATCCATCCATCCATCCATCCATCCATCCATCCATCCATCCATCCATTAAAAAAATGCACAAATTGGCCTCCAAGATCAAATCGGTCCCCAGTTAGATGGTGAAGTATGACGTGATCTGTTTGGTTGCCTTTACATTTAACAAATTACATTTATTTATTTATTTATTCCTGAATATAATGGCAATGCTGATAATACCCTACAAAAAAATGGAGCCTCTGAAAAATGTCAGTGTTAACAGCTAAAGTGGCATAGTTAAAAGGTGTTTTACTGAACTCAATTGAAATTTTTCAATGCAGCAAGCTAACATATAATGTTGTTTAAGTTAACATATAATGTTGTTTCTTAAGTTAACATATAATGTAGTTTCTTAAGTTAACATATATGTTGTTTCTTAAGTTAACATATAATGTTGTTTCTTAACTTAACATATAATGTTGTTTCTTAACTTAACATATAATGTTGTTTCTTAACTTAACATATAATGTTAATGTGTCTGTGATGTAAGAAGAGGTGATTCAGTCTAACAGGCGTCACACGTCACCATCTAACTGGGGACCAAACTCATTTTATCAAACACATGCACTCTTTACTGACAGAAGTATTGACATGCAATTGTTACCTTAAAGAGCTATTTCTGCTCTTTTTAACCCATAAATTTGTTTTGTTGATGTAAATTAAACAAACTAATAATGCTTTACTTGAGAAATTAATGTAATTATTTTTCTTCTTGCCTTTTATTGTTTGATTAGCATTAATGCCAACACTTAACTCAAGCCACAAAACAAGATTTTTACAGATAAAAAAAAAAGAATCTTAATGACCAACTTCTGGTCTAAAAATATTTGACTGGAAAAATCATCCTGTAATAAATATAATTTCAGTTCTACTTTCTGAGTATGAATTATCATATGCAGTAAAAACAACAACACTCAAGCTGTGTAAAAGGTTTTGTTCAACTGCCTGGATTCTCTCCTGCATGATTTTATCTGAGTCTCTTTAGACATTGGAACCGTACATGAATTATGAGCTTCTAGAAGTGGGATCACAATTTGTCAGTCATCACCGATGGGATGTTGAGATCGACTGACTGAAAGTGAACTCCTTTTCACAAACTGAACATACAAATAAACACATAACAAATAACATAATAGTTGTATTGAGTAGAAACAATAAGTGCTCTCTATATATTCAAAGTTCAAACAGAGAAAGATAACAGATCTATAGACAACTACAAAACCTGTTATAGCCTACATACTAATAACAGTCTAGATATGTTATCAAGCCTAACTTGCGAGCATCAGGGAGTCACTCTCAAAATGCGGGGTATTAAAATCCCTTTTAAATACGCGTACATGTTTCGATTTAATGATCGTGGGAACACTCAACGGTGCTGAGCGTAGATTATACATTACAAGACATTCATTTTGTCAGACACTCTACAGCGAATCCTCCTTTGATGTTTCTTATCGGCCAATGAGGGTCATTTTTGTTTGTGTTGAACAGAAAAAAGTCAAATAATAAAAAAACAATTCCACACAGACTAAACTGTACATGCTAAACGTACACAGCAACAGATCTGTGCATGTAGTGGTGATTTCTCTAGACTAAAGCACACTGGTCCCCTGTTAGATGGTGAAGTGTGACGCCTGATCAGCTGACCTTACATTTAACAATAATTCACATTCTCACCATCTCTGAATGCTATGGCAAGGGTGATAATATAATGTTACAATATATGTTGATTGTAACATTGATTTAGAAATTTAGCCAATTGAATATTTTCAAAGTTAACATGAAATTGGCAAGAAATGTCAAAGCAACCAAAGAGATGTCGCAGTTTACCGTTTAACAGGGGACCCAAGTGTTCAGATCAACATTAGCACTATTCCATCTATCTGTTCTATCTATCTTTCCATCTATCCATCCATCCATCCATCTGTCTATCTGTCTGATCAAATTATCATCACCGATAGGACCTTCTCAGGAATGGGTTTTGATTGCATTCATAAGTTGAGAAGTGTATTGGGGTTAAGCCAAGAAAATGTCAAATAAATGTAAAAAAAATAATAATAATTATATATATATATATATATATATATATATATATATATATATATATATATATATATATATATATATATATATATATAGTTAATTATAAGAGGCATTACCTCTGCCCTTGAACTGTTGACAGCTGGCTGACTCTAATTATATTACTACTTTTTATTACTATTATTATTATTTGAAAAATAAAGAAACTAAGTACTAACAAACTAACTATAATGACACTTCTCAATGTATCAGTATTATAAGTACATATACGTATGTTGTGTATGTATACAGTAAAAACTACATTTATTCAGACCTTGAACATTTCAAACGCTATCACAGTTTATTTGCTATAGTTTAGATAATGGTAATAAAAGATGACAAGAACTCAGAGTTAACCTGTCAGAACAAATTCATCTTGATAATATCAGATAGCACTTAAACAAAAAATGGTCAGGTCTATTGTGAGAATAATTTTTTTATCAAATTTACTGGTAGTCTACTTTATGAGGAATTTTTGGTTATAATATGTCAGTTTTTCAAATTATATATTGATTGTTGCATTAAAAAAAAAAGCACACTGGTCCCCTGTTAGATGGTGAAGTGTGACGCCTGATCGGCTGACCTTACATTTAACAATAATTCACATTCTCACCATCTCTGAATGCTATGGCAAGGATGATAATATAATGTTACAATATATGTTGATTGTAACATTGATTTAGAAATTTAGCCAATTGAATATTTTCAAAGTTAACATGAAATTGGCAAGAAATGTTTGGTTGCCTTTACATTTAACAAATTACATGTATTTATTTATTTATTTTTGAATATAATGGCAATGTTGATAATACCATAAAACAATGGAGCTTCTGGAAAATGTCAGTGTTAAACAGCTAAAGTAGCATAGTATTTTACTGAACTCAACTGAAATTTTTCAATGCAGCAAGCTAACATATAATATTGTTTAAGTTAACATATAATGTAGTTTCTTAAGTTAACATATAATGTTGTTTCTTAAGTTAACATATAATATTGTTTAAGTTAACATATAATGTAGTTTCTTAACTTAACATATAATATTGTTTTTTAAGTTAACATATAATGTTGTTTTTTTAACTTAACATATAATATTGTTTTTTAAGTTAACATATAATGTTGTTTTTTAACTTAACATATAATATTGTTTTTTAAGTTAACATATAATGTTGTTTTTTAACTTAACATATAATGTTAACAATGTGTCTGTGATGTAAGAAGAGGTGATTCAGTCTAACAGGCGTCGCACATCACCATCTAACTGGGGACATGCAATTGTTATCTTAAAGAGCTCTTCATTTTACTTTATTTTTGCTATCCTCAAATTAACTATAGTGTCTTGCTTGTTTTGTCTTATTATCTGTGTGATTGCATTCATATATTGAGAAGTGTATTTGTATTAGTCTCAAGCCCCGAAAATATCTGCATGTCATACTAATTTATTAAACATTTTGGATTTCTATTAGAATATTTCTTCAATGGTGATATAGTGTGAATGTTTAAAAGTTTAGAGTTGCATTTAAATACAGTTAGATGGTAAAGAAACACTTGGTACAATTGCCCTAATGTTTCCACACACAGTTGCATTGCAGTCTATGGAGGTCCTCTGTTGGATAGGTAGACGTCACTCAGGTCCCCACTTGGCATGTTTTTAAAAAAAAATTAAAAATGCATTTTTTCAGTTATATTATGAAAAAAGACCTCAAATGAAAATTTTGTATGTAATTTTTGTTTCTTAAAAATGACCAGAAACACTGGTCCCCTCTTGGTCAGTGTAGAGCGATAGTCCCCTCTTAGTAACATAGACGTGTATGTGTGTGTGTGTGTGTGTGTGTGTGTGTGTGTGTGTGTGTGTGTGTGTGTGTGTATGCATGCATGCAACAGACTATTTCCTTTCATGTATCACTTGCTCACAAACCAAGAGTTTATTCGTCCTTTTACCCTTCTGGATGCGAAAGTGTTACGGTATTGGAATTGAAACGTGAAAGGGGGATGAGATAGATGTACGAAAGAGAGTGCAAGAGAGAGACACTTCGAAACTCTTTGATGCTAAATGTAAAAGAGTGTTTCTGTGATCAAACAAGTAATACAGCAGCAAGAGGCTTTCACAAAGTGAAAAGTGGCAGGGAGGTTGGATATTGCATAGCACTGTCTGTGTATATGTATGTGGAAGTCTGTGGAAGCAGATTTAGCAAAGTGCTCTTTATGTGTTTTGACTCATTTTTATCTCATTAATATTTTACAAGAGGGCAGAGATGTTTTTTGTAGCTTTTCCTGCAGGAAGAAAGACAGGGTTACAGTAATCCTTTTTCCTCTATGTGAAGACAGTCTCAAGGGACCTGAAGTATCACTAAACACAAACACTTCATTAAAACCATACCATACACTGACAAGGCTATGAATATATCTATTAAATACATCAATAAATAAACAAACACAATATAGCCATAAGCTACAAGAGGCAATTTACTATGGTTAAAATGGGCATGACATGAAATGGAACATAAAGAAAACAATTATTTGTAATAGCGGTTATTATGAATGTGAGTTTACTTTGTCAATTAGGTCTAATGAAAAACAAAAGATGGAGTGTAACAGGCAGGGGCAGAAAGAAGGGATCTTGAAAGGCATTTTTCAAATTCTGTTTGACTTAAAACAGTCTTTTAAAATGGCTTAAGATGCGGTATTATTATATGCAATTATTAGTTATTGATTTGGTTAATGAATCTGCATGTCATGCAGTAGTTAGGTTAATATTAATCTTAATAAAAAACTGATTCTACTTTGTGATAATGATAAATAAAAGTGGATTAAAGCTTCAGTATTATCTGTCTGCAAGGTTTTCATTAATTCTGAGGAAGTATAAATATATATAACACATTTGATATATTTTCTTAATGTTTGATGTTTTGAAAATGTTTACTTATACACTACAATATTAATATTAAATGCAATTTAGAAATTAACCTTGTACTGTATGTTTTCTTAATATCTGAGGTTAATTTTGAAATTGCTGTTAATGTTTGACTATACATATTACCATCACTAAGGCAGCATTTGTCTGTACAAAAATAAATTGTCAGTAGCAATATTGTGAAATATTATTACAATTTTAAATAACTTTTTCAATATTTTTTGAAATATAATTTATCCCTGTGACAGCAAACCTTTTGCCACTAATCCAGTCTTCACTGTCACATGATATGAGAAATCATTCTCATATGCTGATTTAGAAACATTTTGTCTTATTAAATTGAAAACGGGTGTGCAGCTAAATATGTTTGTGGAAATGATGATACCTTTTTGTTTGAATGATTCTCTGATTAATTTAAGGTTCAAAAGAACAGCATTTGAAATTTACTTTGACTTTACTGTTACTGTTTGATCAATGTAATGCATCCTTGCTGAATAAAAGTATTAATTCTTAAAATAAAATAGTGCACCGTACATCATCGTGTACATCATCTCTGGGAAACCAAAGATTAAAGTAAATATCAATAAAACATTAGGGTTAATTAAAGACAGACAGAAAAGGATGTACACAGCATTCCGGTCTTTGGGAAAGTCTTCCAAATGATCTTGAGAGGACAGGCCCAGATTGCTCTCAGGGAGATCTTTCTGTGATAAATGCACTCTGCACTGATAAACATCTCCCTTGATACAATTTATCATCTGTCGTCATTTTCCATGCTGCAAGAGATAAGAACAACACCAGATTCGATTTAACATAACCATAAAATATATCCATGCAACCCAGAGGGCTCAGGAGGGGGGTGGAGAGAGTGCGTTACAGAGGAATGAAACAGTTGCAGAGAAAGAAAAGAAAAAAAAGAGAGAGAGAGACCCTGCCAGAAAAAGACAAAAAAAAAAAATGCTGATTTAGCCAGATGCTGACAAGGACCAAAACCCTTTAAAAATACCAAACCAGCTTAGTCTGGTTACCAGCAGACACTTTCAAAACCGCATTAGTTCATTCAAGACATATACGATGGATGAAACATTTCCTCAATGTTTCCTGCTCCACCGATGCTCACTGACGCTGTGCTAATTAATTTATAGTGGGAATCTTTGCAGTTACATTTGCACACAGCCTCTTGGATCCGTGAGGGCAAACACTGTACACCTTCCTGTCCCATTAATCATTCTTATCTCTTTTTCTGTTTTAGCTAATGCTATTGATTTAGTCCACTTTCACTGCATTATGAGGCTGATTCTTCACTTCTAAAGACGGGGGGTGCTAATGGCTGATGAATACGTTTCATCAAGCGGACAAGTTTATCAGGGGTCAATAATGCTAATAGATTATTCAGGATCCTGGTAGAACAAAAGCAAAAAGGGGACAGATTTCAAGGGCAACTGCATCATTAAAAATGAATCGGAACAGAATACTTCACTGTTTATTATCTTTTGGCGAACACAGGAACTATACATAAGGTGAATCTCAATGGCAAAAATTGAAATTTACTTGAATTCATCCTATGTATTTTTTGTTAATGTAGATGTTGTGGACAAAACACTGATATTTTCCTCTTCCTTTTCAGGAAGAAGGCAAAATTGGAGTCACATTCAACATCGGAACGTCTGACATCACTGTTCAGGAGAGCAGCACCGCTGTAAATGACGGCAAGTACCATGTAGTTCGCTTCACCCGAAACGGGGGCAATGCTACACTTCAGGTGGACAACTGGGCCATCAATGAGCACTTCCCCTCAGGTAAGACCTCTCACCGACCTCTTCAACCTTTGGCTTAAGACATCAAGAAGATGCATGGACAATGCACAGAACTGGACAGCAACTGCTTTCAAGCTATTTCTAAAGTCACTTTGTCTCCCCAGTGACTGTGCAGTTAACTTTCCTTTAGGAACATCCTGTGCGCCTCAGTCACAACAATACCAACAAACAGTTTATTTTGTAGGCCCTCTTTTTTTCCTAAATTGCATTTAATTTTCAATTAGAAGTTTTTTGCTCTTCCATGGCTGGAAAATAATGGCACTTTGTTTTGCGACACTGCTGTGTGGGTTTCTGTGGAAACCATTGGACATGATGTAGAAGTAGATAACAAATATACTTTTTGATTGTATTTCTCCTTTACTTTTTTTTTTACTTTTAACTTTAATATGAAGGGAAGTCGTGGCTTAGTGGTTAGAGAGTTTGACTCCTAATTCTAGGGTTGTGGGTTCGAATCTGGGGCCGGCGATAACACGACTGAGGTGTCCTTGAGCAAGGCACCAAACTCCCAACTGCTCCCCGGGCGCCGCAGCATAAATGGCTGCCCACTGCTCCAGGTGTGTGTTCACAGTGTGTGTGTGTTCACTTTGGATGGGTTAAATGCAGAGCACGAATTATGAGTATGGGTCACCATACTTGGCTGAATGTCATGTCACTTTTATATTCTAATATATTGCTCAAGAAACATTTCTTAAAGATAATAAAAAATATAATATCTTTATATATATATATATATATATATATATATATATATATATATATATATATATATATATATATATAAATTAATATTTTTTATATATATTTTTTTATTTTATTTTCTTCATGATTTTTAGATGGGTATAACGCTTGAAAAAAACAACAAGTATTTGAAATAGACATCTTGTATAGCAATATAAATGTCTTAAAGGTCACTTTTGATCATTTTAATGCATTCCTGATTAATAAAAGTTTTATTTTATTCGCAATGAACCCAACATTTACAGCAGTAAAGGTTTTTCTATCGCACATTTTCTTTCACATAAATCTAGTATTATCTCTCTTCTTTTGCTATATTTTTTTCTTTTAATTATTATTATTACTTTAAAGAAATTAGTTGCGCTACCAGCGTCCCTTGAAGGCAAGTTAGGTTCATTCTTCTCCCCTCTTACTAACGCCTCAGGCAGCTATTTTCTAGACATGCAATTACAGCTCTTATCTAGCGAAAATGGAAATACTGCATTCTCCAAATATTGTATATCAGCATGTCACATCAGCTGTGTACATCTCTTCCTTTTGAAACATTCAAAAGTTTGGGTTCAGCTAGATTTTTATTTTTATTTTTATTATTCATTAAGGATGCATTAAATTGATCAAAAATGAGAAAAGAGTTCTGTTTTAAATTAAATTAAATGTATGCATTTAGCAGACGCTTTTATCCAAAGCGACTTACAGTGCATTCAGGCTATCAATTTTTACCTATCATATGTTCCCGGGGAATCGAACCCCCAACCTTGCGCTTGCTTGCTTGCTAGGGCAGTGCTCTACCAGTTGAGCTACAGGAACACTAAATAAATGCAATTCTTTTTAACTTTCTGTTCTTCAAAGAATCCTGAAAAGAACATATTGGTTTCCATGAAAATATTAAGCTGATGTTTTTAAAATTGATAATAATAAGAAATTAGCATATTAAAATGTTTTCTGAAGGATCATGTGACACTGAAGACTAGAGAAATGGCTGCTGGAAATTAAGCTTTAGCATCACAGGAATAAATTAAATTTTTAAATCTATTAAAATAGAAAACAGTTGTTTTAAATTGTAGTACTATCTCATAATATTACTGATTTAAATCCAGCCATCCCAAATTTTTAACTGTAGCAATAATATGCATTTTTTTATTTCTGCAGCATCACACTTTGTAGCCCTGTCCATTATAAAAACTAATAGGTGTGTAACTCTGCTACACTTGGTCTACTACACCATCTTATTGGCTGTTATTGGCCCCATCACACTGCATTTTCAGGTTCAGTGTGGGGAAAAAAAGCTTGATGCCATCATTTAATGACACCCAATCTGGTTCCTTCCCCTCAGGTGTGTTCTTAACGAAAAGGACTGACATCTTTCCATTTTATTTTCCGTCCATATCTAGTATTACATCTCTCCTCGGTTAAAAGAGCAAAGTGGGAAATTAAAACCAGTTCCTTTAAGCTCACATTTTACTCCATTTAACATGATTGGATACATTGGGAAAGGTCAAGAAGTCTAAAACCTCTAAGGTTGTCATGACTTTATACATAGAAATCAAGATTAGTACAAAATCATAGAAAGCGAAGCCACCATAGTGAATTAGTTGGTTCTTGTCTATAATGCAGGTACATGGAGCACAGTTAGTCATGAATTTGATTTTGTGAGAGGGTTAATGAGAGATTAGACAATACAAACTTCCTCCACTTGTGTCAGCTGGGTCACACACAAGACACACGCTTTGTTGAGCATTATCATTATTGAGCAAACATTCTCATCGAAATTCTGAGAATTTCTTAACGATGCAAACTTTTGTACTATTTCAAGGAACATGCCTATGCAAATCCAGTGTAGAGTAATTTGTCTTGTGCGTCACACCATTTTTTCCTGTTTGAGCATTTAAGGGCATCAGTTTGTGTTCCTGTCGGCGCTGAATAAACCTATTTTACTTGGCCAGCTCTACTAATGCACCCATCTATCAGTCTGCCATTGATATGAATGATATTAGGCATGACAAATATATGCAGCAGCATGTTGCCGTGCTGTTCATATGGATGCATTATACAGAAGTCAGTCCCTGCCTGTTTTTTGGTCTGAAGTTTCATTTTTGCCAACATGGGCATTTGCAGAAGACACACATAAGAGCTGGGGAAATATATCACTGAGATTTATAGCTGGCATGGTGGTATAACATTTCTATATAAATGTCAGCAAAATTTACTTTTCCGCCAAAGTTTCAACACGATAATAAAATATTTATGTATTCAGATGGCCACCTGCGAATAGAATATGATTATGCTTGAAGACAGATGTCCTCTCACGGCAGGCTGCTCTTTGCCTTGGCACTGATTTCTTTGTAATGTTTGATTTCTCAATTCGATCTTGTCAAGATGTTGATGAAGAAATATATTCCGAGGATTTGCGCGTCATGCAAGCTTTGACGGAGCCGTGATATTGTGAGTTTTTGGTGCGCTGCCATGCAATCCTTTATTTAATTTACAAGCTAAATGAAGCAGGTTCTTGAAGACCCATGGAGAGTGTTGGAACCTCGCTCAACATCTGTGCTTTATTTTCTTAATGCGTCAAATAACTAATGCCCAATAGTTTCGCCACATCGGTTCCAGACCTGTGGTTTTGCAAAGTTATTATACCTTACCTTGCTGTGCTATGCACATACAAATAGCAAGGGCAAGTTAGCTCATTGCATCTTTCAAGCACACTGCCTATTTATCTCCCATGGGTCCCAAGAGGTCAAGCAGAGATGTCTACAGGGCCACAAGCGCAGTCTCCTAATCCATATGACTGTCATTACAACGTAACCCGAGGCCATGTGCAGAATACTCAGAGAACTCTACACCACCCATCACTTTAAGATTATATTGTGCTGTGCTTGTCCATTCACTTTACTAGAAATACTGAGCCAACTGCTGCCACATTTTCTGATACAACACCCTCCGGTAACAGCTTACAAATATGAGTAAACATAAGACGTACTTCTTTTGCTAGTACCACTCGTCAGTTGTAGGCAAGGATGTTTGCTTTCTTGACTGGATTTGCCTGGATTTTTCCTGAACACGCCGAAGAGAAATTCAACAATGTCTATTATTTAGGCTGTAGCTGGAAATCTGGAGTTGAAAATCAGCACAATTTTCTCCCGTTCCCTTCACTTTACCATATAATGTACTTATGGAGTGGAAATGTAGTTTTCTAACTTACTGCAAGAAGCAGATAAGCAACTTCTTTTCAAGGAATTATACCTTGGACTAGCAACCTCAAGCCATAAGATGTTAT
Source organism: Carassius auratus (assembly GCF_003368295.1). Lineage (NCBI taxonomy): Eukaryota > Metazoa > Chordata > Actinopteri > Cypriniformes > Cyprinidae > Carassius > Carassius auratus. The sequence continues at coordinate 11,587,145 of NC_039284.1, forward strand.
ATTTAGAAGAGCACAGATACTAAGCCTTGTGAAGAATTATCTTACGTTGTCACTGATATCCTAACCGCATTCAAACACAAAGAGTATCGGATAGTATTGCTTGAGGTCTGTTTTAACCCTTCTGATTAAAATACAGAAGAAGGAAAGTTGAAGATAATGGTTTTAAACAGCTAAGAGGATGCTGGCAGCATGACAATGTCATCTCGTCTGCTTGTGCAATATAATAGATTTAATATTTTTTCATTTAGAGGGTATTTCAAAGGGTATAATAGGGTAAAGGAGTGAAATCCTTTACATCTCGGGTGATTTCCAAAGAGATTTCTAGTTTAGTCCAACTCTGCTAGTCAGTCTCAGGTAAGAGAAGGTCTTAAGCCTGACTGTACTGCTGTCATTCTTTCATATTTTTATGATATATATTAGATATTCTGATATTTGATATTAGGAATGTTTAAAATGCACATTTACTTTTTCATGCCCATTTCTGTTTTTTAGTTCTACATTTCCTTTCCAATCATATGGCTCTCACTCATACCTTTAATTTAATAATCCCTAACAAAATAAATGAAAACATTTTTATTATAACATATTTTGCTTATATGCTTACAACAGTTTTATTCATTATAATCATTTTACACATTAGTTTTTCTGGATTGTTTTACTATATTACCTGTGCTATCATCTGACACTCACTAAATCTTTAAAGAACATGAATAAAAAAAACTAAAATAAGTAATATTTTTTTAATACTTTATAATTAATACATTATAGTGTTGATATGCCTATTTTGTAGCCTCTAGAGTGACTTATCTTAATTTATTAAGTTATAAAATTATACAGTTGTAATTTTGTCACCACATTTGTATTTATGTATTTTTATGTATTTATTTATTTAATTAATTATTTATTTTATTTTTTTATTTATTTATTTTTTTTTCTGGTTAAACCAAATAGAAAAGAAAAAAAACCTGCAATGGTAGAGATGAGGGAAACTGAAAAATCACCTTTTCCTTACCAAAAAAGAGCAAAAGCAAATGGATTCAGTCTAAATCTTTATCACTCTGACTGCAGCCCTACACTGTCCCACACAGTCCTGCAGTTTGGCAGGAACTGTCAGTGTGTGTCAATCAGATGGCAGCTTGATGCTATGTTCAAGAGACAAGCGTATTTGTGGGACTGGGGTTACGACAAGGAACACGGAGAGGAAGTTATATCATTTTTGACACACGTGTGCACAATATGATGCCTCGACGGTGTGTGTCCGTGTCCACATCGTTGTGTGTGTGTTGAGAAGAAAATGACTTCTTTCTTTATGGCTGTGCAGAGGCTTTTTGACGTCCCTGTGGCTGCTTTGGCAGTTCCAGGACCCAAGCTGTGTAATAGCGAATGACAGCAGGGAAAATGGTAGACGATTATGTGCGATGGGCGCTGCTATTCTGCTGTAGCACTGACAGTGGTTCAGACCGCCATACTTCAGTCAAATCACTCACCGTATCATTTTTGTGCCATCAGCGAGGTTGGTAGAGATATTATGTTCTCTCATTTCCTATCTTTTGTTGCAAACCCTGCTGAAAACTGTTGGTCCAGGTTCACTTCATTCACCAGAATGCTCTTGATTTACACGACTAAAAAGTGCTACACTACAATACAATACAATATTTATTTATCTGCTTTAGTATTTTTTTAAGTGCAGTCTATAGGTTATATGTAAAAAAAAGCTTAATTTGCTTTGAAAGAACTGTTTGCACTTAAAAGAATGATAATGACTTCATTTAAATCAATTAACTTAATAAATTATAATGACTTGTATTGGGGCAGCTTGCTGGTTAGGCTGGATTATAAAAGTTTTAGTAAAATATAGTTTTTCTGCTGTACAGTTGCATTTTTAATTCAATACTGTTATTCCACAGTAAGATTTACTTAAGTAACTGCAAAGTAACACATAGAATTAAAGGTAGCACTTTATTTTACAGTCCTGTTCCTCATGTAAATACTATGTACTTATTATAGTAATTACAATAACTATGTAACAACTGGGTACTAACCCTGAACCTACCCCTAAACCTAAACCTACCCCATGTAGTTACCTTGTATTACCAGAACTTTCTTAGGATAAATAAACTGTAAGTACACTATAAGTACATGTTAGTACACGTACTGTAAAATAAAGTGCAACCGAATTAAACATACATTTTTGAAGTAGAAGTTTTGAAGTTTTTTTGTTTTATTATTAAATCAGGGTTAAACAGATGAAAAATAATAATAACTAAGATCTCTGTCTTTATACATACAGTATGTAAAATCATATAATACCATTTTTAAAAATAATAATCATTATGATAATAACAATTCAAATTAAAATGTATAAATTATCTAATATTATAATATATTATATGTGTCTGTTTTAATTCTACTATTTAAAATTCATTTTAAATTATTATTATTATTATTATTTATTTTTGAATATGTTAAGTGAGAAGCCATTAGATTTATTTTTATTTATTTATTTATTTATTTATATAAATGGCAGTTACAGCCCCCTATTATGTGTAATTGTGCAGAGATTGAGCTCACAGGTGTAATCATATGTGTTTACCCCATGCTGTGTCATCCCTGAAGCTGCTGAAGCGAGCTCAGAAATGATGCTTTAGGGTCCCATGGTGCCCCGCTTCAGGAACACCATTTCAGTTCAATGACTTCTAAATCAGCATGTTCCGCAAGCACGCATAATATGTCGCGCCACCTTCATGCTAATGTCTGGATGTTGTGCATGATGTTTTTGAACAAAAATCCTTGTTGTTTTTGTAACTTCTCTGTAAGGTTGAATATCATTTCTTTTGTTAAAGCATTATGGGGCTTTTTTTCCCTCTTGAGACTGAAGTCAGGCTTATTCCTGCAGCAGTAAATTGCAATAAAAGAGCACCACCTGCTATGTTTTCTTTTGGTTGTCTCCATTATGCTCTGTTTATTTGTGCAACCCTGTTTAATATGAATGAGTCTCTCTCTCTCTCTCTCTCTCTCTCTCTCTCTCTCTCTCTTGCCCTCTCTCTCTCTCTTGCCCTCTCTCTAATTTCGTATGACCTACATAAGATTACCAGAAATGTTTTTCTTTCTTCTTTGAACATTTCTTAACAGAAGGCAGTTCATAAGTCCTCTGAAACCTCCTGTTAAAATGGGGGGGGGGGCATCAAGCATCTTAGAAGCAAAATAAAATCTACAAAGACCTGACCCATCCCTGTAATCTGATCGAGTCCCATAGCAGCTAGCGGCGCACATTTCATGATAAGCAATCCTTCGTCTTTTGAGTGTGGATGGAGCCGGGCGGCTCGACTGCAATGTAAGGAGACAATTATCTCTCAAAACAAAAAGAATAGATTGCATTTTTGACAAAAAAAGGAAGCTTTTATCAAAAAAAAAAAAAAAAAAAAAAAAAAAAGATTCAAGAAGGTGCGAAACAGATACTTGTGTATCCTATGAGAAAATACAATTACTCGTATCAAAAACAAAATCTGTTGCCCTTATAAATCTCTCCAGAGGGGGAAAAAGATAAGCTTTCAATATGAGCTGTCTTTCTAATCCCACGATTAAATGAAACCACCAAGGATGGTCAGATAAATGTTCTCACTCTCATTGTCTCCTCAGATACTGAGTGACGATCCTCTGGAGTCACATTTCTTATTTGGGGATGTGTTTGGAGCAAGATAATGTGCTGAAAGACTCTTTCGATTGAGATACAATTGTAAGAAGAGTGCTCAGGGAGAGTACAGAAAGAGCTGGAGAGGGAGAATTAGACAGTGGCTGGGGCAATGAGGCGAGGGTTTTAAATTTCAAAATTTCTCCTTGTCAAAGTTAAATGTGCATTAAGTGTGTGTTGACAGAGTGACATATTTAGTTCTTTGCCAGTGATGGGTAAGTTACTCAAAAAAAGTAATCCACTACAAATTACTAATTACTTCTTTAAAATTGAAATTTTAGTACATTACTGAATACTACATTTACCTTCAATTTACTTTTTTTAAAGTTATCAAACCTAAAAAATACACTACAATGAGAAATGTCTCGGTTACGTATGGTAACCCTCGTTCCCTGAAGGCGGGAACGGAGACGTCACATCGGTGACCGACGAATTGGGATATCGCGTCGATAGACCAATCTACTAGTGCAAACTAAATGAGCCAATGCACATTGGCATGCAATTATTGCATCCATTGCATCCAGCTGCCTCTGATCACAGCGTGTGTATAAGAAGGCAGCAGGTGCAAAGCATACCAGGTTTTCACTGAGGAGCCGAGCCAGAGACCCAGTGGCTCAGCGGTGGTACAGCAACCGTGGCAACGGGACGTGACATCTCCATTCCCTCTTTCGAGAATCGAGGGTTACCATACGTAACCGAGACGTTCCCTTTCAGTCGATCACCCTCAACGTCACGTCAGTCACCGACGAATTGGGATCCCTACCAAAGGGCCATGTGTGCTGCCCCTTCCAGTGCCCTGTGCAAGCCACCTGCACCCCTATTAGGTGTAGGCCGGGACTCAGAACAAGTAGTTCCACTTACCATTGTCATACTGTGGAAGCAGGAATCAGGACTTCATCTTTCAGAACTCATTTAGCTTTGGCTTGAAATGATGAAATGTGCCTCAATCATATATATCAGGGGTGCCCAACCCTGCTCCTGGCGATCGACTGTCCTGCAAAGGGTTGGGCACCCCTGATATATATTTAAATTGAATTCACATTTCAAAATGTATCACTGTGTGACCCAAAATTTGTGTGGTGCTGTCAAAATTGGTTGTATTATGTTTTAGCAATACTTTTAGTAATTGTTATGTAATGTGCCTTTGACATTATTATTATTATTATTCTTTTAGAAGTATTCATATACATATTTATCTTTGTTTCTTTTTTAAGTAATTTTAGTACTTTTAGTACTTTTAGTGCTTTATTTCAGTTAGTTGCTAAGGCAACATTTCAGATTTTTAAGTTTTTAATCTCAAATTTAGATTTTATTTAATTTCAGCTTTATTTCAATTAACAAAATCTATCTATCTAAAATAACAATTATTTTCGAGATACCACATAAAATAAAATTATCATAGTGTTTTTCTGTAAGTGGATCAGGTCCAGAAAATTTATCTTGAAGGTTTTTCCACTTTATCTCAATGACCACCCCCCCACCCCCCACCCCCCCCACACACACACACACACACCACCACCACCACCACCACCACCCTCAAAAGAAAAAAGTCCAAATCGCAATAATTTGTCAGTGTGAAACACAACACCATAGTGTTTATGAAGAATTTTTTTGGGTTGCTCAAATAGTACTTGGCAAGGCTGACAGTTTCATGCAATAAGCTATATTTGTTTTTCAGCGAGATGGCAATAGCGTCCTGTAGCAATTTATCACTCTGTGGCGAGAATAACTGCACACAACACGGCTGGGTAACAAAGGGAGAATGTTCACAATCACATGGTTGTTCTCATGAATTATTTTGAGTTGTTGTTATTAGCAGCCTTTTCCTCAGAGAGAGAGAGAGCCGCACTTATCACGTCTAATTATACAAAAATATAACAATTTCTATGAAATATCTCATACATTTTAAATATGGCAGCAGTCTCGGGTTTCTTTGGCATGTACTCATGGTACTGCAGAGCCATTAAGAGTTCCTCTAATTTAGAATTAAAGGGAATTCAAATGCACAGATATGTTACATTCTTGTATGTGTTTGTGAAATTTAATCACAGTAGGAGGAAAACTCCCCCGAAGTGTGTGATCCTGTGCCATGTTAACACCTCCTAGCGCTGTTTCATTTTCAAAGAGCCTTTCATGTTCTCAGGAGTGAGAAAAGGTGTCATACCCTCTGTACTGCTGGATCAAAGCAGCACAAATCCACAAATGTCTGTGAACCAGCCAGTCCTCCGTCCCTAACCCCACTGTCCCGAAAGAACTACAGTAAAGCTCCGTAAAATGTTTTACATTTTTGGTTTTGGATATAAAATCAACTGGTTTATTTAATTCTTAGGTAGGCTTGAAAAGAAGAGAAGAAAACAGAACTGGGGCACATTTCAGGCTGAGTTTGAACCTCCATCTCTCATATGCCATTATCTCAACTCTTCTGTTTATTTCTTCCACGCACCACAGAAGAGATTTTAAAATATATGTTTTATTGTTTTGTTGTTATTGTTTGTTTGTTTTTCAAGACTGGTCCAAAGCTGTTTTGGAAAAAATTTCACCCTCATTGTTTCAACTATATATATATATATATATATATATATATATATATATATATATATATATATATATATATATATATATATATATATATATATATATATATGTGTGTGTGTGTGTGTGTGTGTGTGTGTGTGTGTGTGTGTGTGTGTGTGTATACATTTGTTTTTCAAAAAGAAACTCATACAGGTTTTTTTATTATTATTATTATTATTTACAGAAATGTAAATTTTGGATTAAATATTCCTTAAAATTTTCTGTATATGAGGTTTATTTTTAGGATCCAGTGTTGTGATGTCTATAAAGCCCCTTTCACACTGCCATTCCGGCAAATACAGGGGTAAAGTGTTCCTGTAATTGTTCCCTGGTCACTAGATTTGGCACTTTCACACTGCCAGTGATGACCCGGTATATGTGCGTGCTTTCATACACAACCCCTGAAGATCCCGTAACGACACGTGACATCAGCGCGTGACGTGTAATGTACGAGTCGACAACACTTGGCACGTTATACTTTAACTGAAGCAAGCAAACGATCTCTGCGTCAGCACGGAAAGTGAGGAACTAACTGATCTCTGTTTCATTACAGTTTGCACATATGTTTTCGTCGCGAATGTTGATCTTCCTTCAAAACAGCCGGTAAAAGAGTCGCGCGATAACGCGCGTCATCACTTCGATACCGAATTAGATCTGGCTTTTGTTCACACAGCGCTCGTTCCGGATCGATTACCGCAATGTTACTATGTCCCCGACCCGGGTTCGATTCGGTAATCAATTCCGGGACGTGGTTGCTTTCACACAGAAGGCGACCAGGCAATGTTACGGGAATATTGCGGGTCCGACGTGCAGTGTGAAAGGGGCTTAACACAGCTAGAGCCCTGGATGAGCCCAGCTTTAATGAGTTTTCAACATCAGACTATACCCTGTAGTGCCACCACTTAACACCTTAGCAGAGCTTAGGATGATAGTAGTTGACATTACTTCTTTTGAGGATCTATTTAAAGCACAACACATTCTTTACCAGGGTAAAACTGAATTTGGGATTTAGGAATATAATAGGAGGGAATGGGGAAAAAACTGTGTGTGTGGTATGTGTGAATTTGAGAGAGGTCATGGCCTCAGTCAGCTCTACTCCCCTTGCTAGCCACCTGCAACATCTGTCTGCAGTTATAAACATTAAAACGTCTGGCTTTTTTTCTTTTTATTCATTTTTTTTGGATGGATTGTCGGCAAATGCATGACATATATTTGTCTTCACTTTGAAAGGGTAGGTATATATTCGTTCAGGTGAATGGTGACTATTGCAATAAAGTCATATTGCAATACATTTTATTCCGATATATCATGCATCCCTAATTTACTAATTTTTCCAGACTTTCTGCGTAACACAAAAGAAAATACAGTTTTTAGTAGAGTCAGAACTCATCCTTACCTTTTGTGAAACAAATCTAAAACTTTTGTTTTGTTAGTTGGCGTTCCTCTCAAAGGCTACCTCCGAGCGGTTGGGCCTCATATGTGTGTGAATTGAATTCCCAGGTTTTGAGGGTATTGGTTGCACTTCCTGCTGTCTGAAGCCAGCTCTGCCAATGAGGGAATCTCCCTTCAGGCTAGCCCCCTAGTGCACCCCTCCTCGGAGTCCTGAAATTTGGCTCACATAACATCCTGCAGTGTCGTGCCACCCTTAGCACTCGAAGTCATTGTTGAATCAGCATGTCGTTGCGGCCCCCTGTCCTCAAATGACATCCAGAAGCCCCTCTGATCAGCTTCCTGCTGCGTCTCCACGAGCCCCCAGTCACATGGAATATCAGCACAGCTCTTTGGGCTTGCCATTAAAACAAACATCCCCAGACACATCTCATGAGTGGAGTCCCACGACTCGGTTTTGCGTCCCATTGGTACCAGCTCATTTATCAAACACGATTTCACAATTGTATAATTTCTGTGGCTTTGGAAAACAGAAGCAGCTGCTGTCTAGTTCTTGTTTATCAAAGTTGCTGTATGATTATGACTATTTATGTGGTTTTCTGTGTGAAAAATTATAAACATTGACCGGCATCATTAGCAATCAGCAGATAAATGTGTATATAATTATAAGAACGTGAAACATGAAAGAGTGTGTGCTGTCATCTTTTGATGGATAGATGGATTGACCGCAGGCAGCTAATCTGCTGGCATGCATTACGCATCTCTTACAGATGAACCAAATTTATTCTAAATATGTTTTTATCAACTCTGGTGATGATTGATTTAATTACGAGAGAAGATGGAGTAGACGTGCAGTTTAAATAGTGTTTCATTACTGGAGAAAAAAAAAAGAGAAAATGAACTGCTTACAGCTTTAAAAAAAAACATAAATTTACATGACTAAACTCTCCTTAAAGTGTTTAAATAACTTTAAATATTAAATATTGACAGAAACTGTAATTGGGACTTTTAAACAGTGATCATTGATTCTTAAAGATGTCTTTTAAACTTCCAAGGTAACAGCGATAATGAGAGAATTCAAATGGCCAATAAGAAAATTCCTTTCAAATATTCCCGGCCCGTAGAGGAATGGCTTCAGGAGAAAGGTAACTTCCTCCTTTTTAATTATTTTTTATTTATTTATTTATTTCAATATATATAGACTTTACAATTTTTCTTTAGCAACGTTTTAAATTAGTTAAATAACTATTTTTATATTGTGTTGCACTCATCACATTTGTTTTTCTTTTGCCCTTTTCAGTGCTCATTGATCTTTGTGTTTATCTTAAAATCAGACTAAATAATATATAGATTGTTTAATGATTCAATATTAGCTAAGTGAACCTTTTATGAATGTTTTAAATGTAAACATTAAAACAAATTAATCTAAACATAAATTTCTCTGGACTTTCTGGCCGATATAAAGGAACGTGGACAGACAAAGTTTAGTAAAACACAAGAGCAGCTTGTGGCTGCACAGGAAAGATCATCCAAGAAGAAAACGACAGCATGATTATTGTTTCAGACATTAATTGCATATCATCAGGAGCCCTCCTCATTATAATCACTGGAATTACTCAAGAAATTAAGACTTTTTTATTATAATTATGAAGTGATTATTTCTGGACTCATTTAAACCAGAAATTGTTTATTTATTTACTTGAATTTTTTTCTGAATTGTTATGATCTGTGTCATGCTGCAGAGCTATAATTCGTAACCACAGGATATTCCCTCTATTATTTTCACTGATTCTTGAGACATATGACAAAACGTGTTTGAAAATGTTTCACCTGTCGTTAGTTTTGAAAATAGCAACAATTCTGCTTTAATATTAATCTGAGATGATTTCTAGAATGTTCACACTACCTTCTCACAACCTTTTTTTACTGTATTTTTTTTAAAAACAATGTTAAATACATTTTACTATATCAAAATATAGCCAAAACAATAATTTTGTACATATTTATTTATTTATTTAGTTATGTCCCACGAATCAGTGTTTTGTACATTACAACATGTGTCTATAACCAAGACACCTTTTTCTGAATTTTACGGTAAGAATGGCTCTATCATGTTAATCTTTCGATTATTTCAGAAAGCATTCATATGCCTGTCAAGACATTTTGTTTTTTAATAGAATGGGTGATCTCTCATTATATTGTATAGACAATTATAGTAAAACGTACTCCAGCCATCATGAGCTTGTAGCTAGACTTGTTCAGGTAAACATAATGGATCTGGTTTATAGTCTGGCCGTCCAAATGTTTACGACCTGTCTCATGGTAGTAAAATCCTGAGCATTTCGGAAGAAAATTAAGCCGTAGTAATCCAGCACAGCCATCTAAGTCATTGTACTTTGGTTGGGTAGGTTAAGTGTCTAAAAGAGCCATGAATCTTGATGCTGAATGAGATATTTTGTCCTCTTACCAACCTATAACCAAGAAATGTTCTGGATCTTTCTTGCATCCTCAGGGCGGCAGTTAACGATATTCAACACCCAGGCCACTATTACAATTGGTGGTTCAGACCACAAGAGGCCATTTCAGGGCCAACTATCCGGACTCTACTACAACGGCCTCAAAGTGCTCAACATGGCTGCTCAGGGCAACCCTAACATCAAAATCAATGGCAGCGTCCGTCTGGTGGGGGAGGTTCCCTCCGCAGGTTCAGCCAGAACCACGGCGCTCCCTCCAGAGATGTCCACCACCTTTATTGAGACCACCACCACCATGTCTACCACCACCACGAGAAAACACCGCACTCCACCCACAATACAGGTATGACCCCAGACACACAAACACAAATTCAAATGAAAAATTAATGGGGACTGAGACTAGTATTATAAGTTAGGGTTCATTCCAGCATTTCTAACATAATATAAATTGATATATATCTTCTTTATCTGTTGCACAGTCTTTCACAAGTTTCATAGTCAATAAAGTCGTTGTTGCTTCTTCATTGACAAATGACGAAAGACATTTGCAAGTGTTGTTTCCTACAATGGACTGTAGGTAAAGTACATACTCATCTCATCCAGCCCTCTTTTTGTTTTTGGTCTCATAAAATATTTTGTTACACAACAGATAATTATAATCTGTTTATTTTAACCCAAACTGCAGTTATGTGACCTACTGCTTTAAATACTCAAGATCTTTAAAGTTGAGTGGATTCTGATTGGCTCTCAACGTTTTTATCATTTATCCGTTGGAAAATATTGTTCTGGAACTGATTACAACAATAGTGTTCCTCTGTTATCATATCATTATATATTGATTTATAGTTGTGGTGTGAACCCTATTCTCCTAAAATAAGAACTTTTTAAACTATCTTTAATATAATTTGCTATGGTTATCTTCCTTTGTCTGAAAGGACGATAGAAAATCGATTTTTAGTTGCTGCATAACTATATTTTTATACTTCTATTCTCAGACTTTGTTTTATTTTCACATTTTTATTTTTATTGTTACAGTTATTGCTATTGTGTGAAAGGATGATAGAAAATCAGTTGTTGATTTTATATTTTTATATTCCTGTTCTCATACTTTTTTAATTAAATTTTTTTTTTATTGTTATAGTTTTATTCATATCGTCCTTGGAGTGATTGGGCCTTATGCCTGAAAATAACTTAAGTCATTAAGTTCAAAGTTAAATTGGTCTAAGACTGACATTTCCCTTCTAGCTGTTCAGACACGATTTTAACATATGCTGTGTTTATGCGACTGGCATGAGCTTTCACATGTGTGCCTACATCTCCTCATCATTTCTGATTTGGGAACTACACCACAAATAACGTCTGGCCCAGATTTACAATTCAAATAAATGAGGACACAAATTCGTTGCAACACAACATGGAAAATAAATCTCTGGAATAGATTTTTGGGAGGTTATTCTGCACTGCTACACCTTCTGTTCTGCAGAACGTCTTAGTTGCGGCTGACAGTGTTCTCCTTAATTTATTACGCTCTCAGTTTGGTCCAATGATTTCCAGTGCACTTATTTGTCAAGCGTAGACCTATTTCTTTAGCTGTTAGTTTGCAGATGCAAATTTAACTGTAGTATTGAAATGAGAAACAATGATTGGACCGCGCCCAGGTCACATGTGTCACATACGAGGACAGGGTAAACACATTGCTACAACAGTACATTGTGTATGAGTGGGATGTCAAATTATAAATATGCAAAACAGAGGCTTTTGTTTCATTTAGGAGAAGTCACTCAACCAGGTGCATCTGAATGATTTTCCAACAGTATGCAAATAACTTGCTCCAGTTGAAGCGAGCACAAGCGTTGTCCACGACTTCATTTTATTAAGGTTGAGAGCCTCTCTGACACATCTATGTTTTTCATGACCAAAGAGAATTGTTTATGATTCTCCATGTCCTTTAGATAAAGACATAAGAGCGGGTGAACTAAGCCGCATTCGCACACTCTTGACAACCGAACAAAGTGCCACCCACATAAAGTTTGACCGGGAGCCAATAAAACACTGTGGTTTGGCGAAATGTGATTAGACTGGCCATTTCATAGGCATCCTGGTACAAATTGAGCTGGTGGAAGTGATATTAAAGCCATCAGTCTCCTCTGTGTCTGAGACACATTTTGGCAAGAGGCATTTGTAATCGTGAAGCCCCCACAGTTGATCGCGTAAAGAAACTTTGCAACTGACTAATGCTAAGAGAATTGGCTCTACAAATGTACTCTTCCTAGTCGGCATGTTTTTTAACTGAAAAGCATTACTTTTGTGGAAAATCTGTTGTTTATTGCTTCATAATTGAAAGAAAATGTGATTGATATATGCATCATCATTGCTGTCAGTGTTATTTGTCATGCACATTGTGCTTTTACTGTCAGCAGATCAGTGAAAGATGTCAAATGGGTCTTTTCTACCTTCAGGTAACAAGAATCAAGGATCTCTGTACTTGCTTCTTTGTATGGAAAAAGCATTTACCCAAAACACAAGCTTCTTTCATCCCAAGATCAGGCCTGTGGTCTTCAAGAATCTCCCACAGATGACTGAGGTTGCTGAAGAATCTAAAGATTCTTCGTAGCAACTTGTGTGTTGCTGCAAGAGCGCAACCAAAAATTTGTACTGTGCTTTGTTATTTGTTCTTTCTTAACATCCTCTGTCTGCATCTTGGGCTGATAGAAAACAATTAATACAGTTTTAGGTACTACACAAAATGCATTAATCGCTGATATTGGGTACCAGACAAAACTCTGTTGATGGGTCTTGGGTACCAGACAAAGAACATATTTTCTGACAGGATCCGGGATGTGATATTCCTGAAATGGAGACTCAGTCTAGCATTTTTGCCAATGTTGGCAGGATGTCGGTATATCTAACAGTGCTATAAGTGGTGTCCTAGTCCACAGCGAACTATGGAGACAGATATTTCCATTAACTTTAAGGCTGAAGTTGACCGTGTCTGACTTTAGCTGGAAACCGTAGATGCTCAGTGAAGCATCAGACCGCATTACAATCAGCACAAACAGGCAAAACATATGCAAACGCTGCGGTAAGAAGATAGAGCATGCGTCTGCCTGGAGCAGAGCTACGCTTGAGAATAAAACTCTTCTCTGTGACGCACTCTTGAAAACAGCACTGCTGTGGCTCTTGTTTGGCTCATGAGGCTAATAGATGTTCGAGAAAACACAGCCAAAGATTGTTATCTGATCTCGTGAAGCAGTCACACATTGCATGCGAAAGGGTGAAAGACACGTGATGGTATTAGAGTGAGTCATTTTGTTGGCGTCACTTAACATGACTGGAATTAAGCTTTTGGAAATAGATAATGATACGCCCACAGTTGTTTCTAACGTGTTTATTTATGTATTCATTTTTAAATCCTCGTCCTACGCTCATTGGCCCATCTTAAGATTCAGGCTTTCATTTTAGTCACTATTCCTCTGTTAAGACTAATGCTGGAGTGAATAGCTTTTAGCATTTGAATTTGAATTTGAATTTTTCTGTCACGTCAATAACAAAATGGGTAAAAGCATCATACGGCCAATAAGCAATCACTGAAATGGTTTGTATATTAACCATAAATTGGTGGTAAGATGTCAAGTGATGAGTTTGAAATGAGAATTAAGAGCAAATGCAGGCCTCGCTCGCAACCTTGATGATGAATGGAGGATTGTAGGTACTTGAGTGAAATTGGCAGGAGGATTCTCATTAATTCCGATCATTCTAATAGGTCAGCAGGCTGATGGTTCATGTTTTGCTTTTTCATCTTAATTTATGCAAACAGGATTGGTAAACAAGTGGTCTGTTACAGTTGGGGAAGGAATATAATTGTAAACTGCAATCCCCTACATGTGTTGGGATGCAAGATCTATTTTTAAGCAATTTGTATTTGCGTCGAACTGGAACAAGGTCTACGCGTTTTATTCGGCTTAATTAAGACCAGGGATGTAGAGACGTAGAGAAGCCAGGCTTGTGCGGATCTCAGCGTAGAACTCTTTCGAGGTTTGCTTAAGTACGCTCTGCTGTTCTTCAAAGAAATATGTCTGGAAGAGAAGTCTTGAGAGACAGATCACAAGGAAGGATTTTTCTTGTTTTAATCATGTTTAGGAAAGGTGCAGAAACAGAAAAGATATAGCTAAGAATGTTTTCTTGGCTTATGCTGACAGACAAACTACTCAGCATGTTGAGAGAGCTAGCTTTAGAAGATTAGAAGCACAAAACATGTTGTTTTTTAAATAAAAATGAAATAAAATTAAGGAGTTTAATATCTGATCGTGTTCAAAAGAATCCCCAGCTAGGATTAGTTAGGTTTAATGTGGAAGAAATTTGTCAAATAGACTTTTTCTTTACTTCGAGGTCTATTTTTATTTCATTAATGTATCCAAGATTATTCGCCAGGCTGGATTGATGGTAAACCTCACACATGAAGTGTGTTTTCCACTGGGCATCTGAATCATTCATGGAGCCCACTTTCAGCCATGTTGTCATAAGAGCTCTATTTGCTTTAAACAGAATCCCTAACAGAATGATTTAATGCGCTGGGCATTAGGATGGATAATGCATATTACGGCAGTGTTGATTTTATTAATGTTTCAGCTTATACTGTGTATAAGATCATAATGGAGTAAGACGGGACTTGATGATATTCCTATTCTGTAGATGTTGTAAAGGTTAAAGATAAAACTAAGAGCGCCTGAATTAGACACATCAGGTGCATTTGAAGCAATTTTGGACTGTCAATTTTGATATTTTAAAGAAGTAGTTCTCTCCAATAACACACAAGAATGATTTCTTATAAAAATATCCTGAATACTCTTTTCAATATAATGAAAATGAATTAAGACTGGGGCTGTTAAGATCACAAATGACAAAATAGCTCCATAAAAGTATCATAATTGCTACTTTTATGGTGCTATACTTATATTCTAAGTCTTGCAAGCAAATTTGAATGCCTTCTGTGAAGAAAAAGCTAAAAATTGGTTTAATACAAACTACTTTTATGACATTTGTGTGATATTTTATGGTGCTATATTTTATGTAAACTATCCCTATGATGCATTTTAAAAGAACTGCTTAATGTGATTTAGAGATGAATCACTACTGAATGCACAAATTCTTATTCAGTCCAGTGGATGCAGATGGCTGGTCTTGATAAGAATTGATGCTCCTGTTCTTAAGTTGTAAAACACTGAATCTATATAAGACACGTATGTGGCCAGTTCCGGGGATTGTTATCTGTCACCATGCATCTGCTGTGCACAGCAGCTAGTATCGCTTGCTGTGTTGTTGCTGGGAGGACTTATCGAGAAACAAACAAATTACTGCAACGTTGTGATGAACCTCACGGAAACAACATGATTTTTGTGGATTTAATTAAGCCGCCGCACTGAGACCCTCATAATTGTCCACAATGTGAACAGCTAATGGATATTTCTGCATATTAATTGCTTCCTCATGAACGAAGTGTAGAGTTAACAGAGGCTTTGCAGTTTTGGACTGCATCTTCTAATTATCACGTAACCAGATTTTAGTTTCAATCTAAACGGAATAGGTTTCAACAAAAGTACATAAGCTGACCTTAACTGTGTATGCACAACAATCTGCATTTAAAAAGCACAAAAACTAAGTGCTAAGGTACGCCCAGTATAAACTAAAAGCTGTACACTTTATTTTACATGAGAGCTGGCAGACAGTTCAGGGGTTAACTGCACAATCCACTGAGAAAGAAAAAATACTGTCAGCAATAGGAGTTGCTGCACTAACACAATAAATACTAATATTTCTCCAGAGTTGTGTTTAGAATCCAATTATATGGAGGTTGGAGGCGGCCGACAGACGGCTGTGTTGCAGAGTACTGATACATTTCAGAAGGTGCTGATGAGCCACGTGGGACCAGGATATTACGCGTGGGCAGACGCCGCTATCCCTAAGAGACGGCGGACTTGATTTATTGAAATGCACGGCAGCCGTAGTTAAAAGGGCCAAAGCTATTGGAGCCGTATTAAGGCGCTCCTTGGATAGATGATGCGAGTCCAAGCTCCTTGGATAGATAATGTGAATCCAATCTCCTGGCCACGGTAGTGTATTGAAATGTGAATCAAGTTTCACTTTACTCCAATTTATTTCCTCTTGAGGCATGATAAATAAAAGTAACAAACAAGGGACGCTATTGGGAATGGACAAGTTTGTATAACAATTAAGGCTGGGCAAAAAAAAATAGATTTTTCGATTAATCGTTTTTTAAAATGACGTCGATTCAATATCGATTCTCAAAAGCCGTAAATCTGTCCTTTCCCTAATTTATTTTGGCAAACATTTAAAACAAGATCTGATTAATGTGAATCTTATCATTAGTTTTCTCCACTAGAGGTCACCCTCTTTTTTAAACCGCGCAATGTTACAACAGAAAGCCTGTCACCCATTCAGCGCTTATCATGGCGGAAATACTGTTGACAAGAACCAAGAACAAAGCAATATGCGTGATTTACAATACTCAGGTGAAATTATATAGTAATATTATAAATCTGCGGAAAGAAAAAATAATAGGTTTAAAATACAGGAATGTGGCTCTATTTCTCGGTTCTATTTACAAATTCACCATTTGCAAATTGATGTTTACTGTAATTCTTTTTTAAATATCAATGGCATTTGTATTAAAACTATATTCACCAAATGTGATAAAAACATTTTAAATCTAATCCAATTGAATCGAGAGCTTTCGAATTGAAATCGAATTGGCACATCTGAATCAATACCCAGCCCTAATAACAACAGCAGTAGCATTTAGGCTGCATCTCAATAAAGATTCTTCTCTTTATTACATCAATCACAGAAGTGATTTCGTCAGAGTTTTAATCCAAAAAAATAAAAAAGAACATTAAGAAAAAATATACAGTACACTACTTTGTATTGCAAATAATTTCTAATAAATAATGTTTTTGAAAATAATAATTGTATTATTATACATAATTTAAAGTAATAGCATTTAATATTTAGTTATTATCATTATTACATTTAATTTTCTAAAACATTTGTATATTTTTAAAAGAAATTGATGAAACAGATAAACCTGTCACACCTGGACTCATTTAGTGTGTTTTTGCCCGTGACCCAGTTTGTCTTTCCGTGTTTTGGTTTGATTAGTTCCCAGGTGTGTCTATTCTCTTCCTCATGTGTGTTAATTTAGTGATTCCATCCACCTGTGTTTCCCCATTATCCGCTGTACATAAGCCTTGTCCTTTCAGTTCTGTTTTGTCGGGTCTCTTCATTTGCTACTAACGTGTGCCTACCTCTGTGCTCCATGTTGGATATCTCCTGTGTTGGATATAATAAAAGCCTTATTTCGTTTATCCTCGGCTCCGTGTTCCTTCAGGCAGCGAAAACCGTGACAGAATACCCGACCTAAAAAAGAAAGTTTAAAACTGCGTGTTTTTCCCTCCGTTTTGCTTTCGTTTTTTCACAGTCTTTTCTTTTCTTAGTTTCAATGGATCCCCTCTATCGTCCCGAATTCCTCATCCTCCTGCTGAAGCAGGAAGGACGTTCTCTCGAACTCCAAGTGCAGAGCGTTGTCGCCCGAAGATGGTCCTCGGGAGGATTTCGCCGCATTCGTGGAGTGGACTCTGGCGAGAAATGGCTCACCTTTCACCGTCTGCCCGATAGTGGATCTCGCCAGTCCCACTCCCGACCCAGAGACCAGCCAGCCACCATCACGCCGCACGGAGCCAGAGCCCACCGCAGCCGCAGAGCCCGAGCCATCCACTGACAGGGAACAGGATCTCGAGAGCGCGACTGACCAGGTGTGTGAGCCGGCAACACCGTGCATCGTGGGAGTCCTCGTGGAGATCGAGGGCGTGGAGGAAAGCCCTGCCCACACTCCTGCGACTGAGGGTGAGCTGTTTGCAGTCTCTGAAGATCGTATGGAGCAAGTTCTGGATCTGATGGACTGGTCTATGGAGGTAATCCCTAATTTTCCTGTTTCCCCGCTGGTTCCGTCCAGCCCTGATTCCCCTGTATACCCTCTCAGTCTCCAACTCCTACCTCCTCCAGTCATTTCCTCTGCTCCATTTCTGCTGGTTCCGCCCAGCCCTGAGTTTTCTGTTTCTCCGCTGGTTCCGCCCAGCCCTGAGTTTTCTGTTTCTCCGCTGGTTCCGCCCAGCCCTGAGTTTTCTGTTTCTCCGCTGGTTCCACCCAGCCCTGAGTTTTCTGTTTCTCCGCTGGTTCCGCCCAGCCCTGAGTTTCCTGTTTCTCCGCTGGTTCCGCCCAGCCCTGAGTTTTCTGTGTCTCCGCTGGTTCCGCCCAGCTCTGAATCTTCGGTGTCTCCGCTGGTTCCGCCCAGCCCTGAATCTTCTGTGTCTCCGCTGGTTCCGCCCAGCCCTGAATCTTCTGTCTCTCCGCTGGTTCCGCCCAGCTCTGAATCTTCTGTGTCTCCGCTGGTTCTGCCCAGCCCTGAATCTTCTGTGTCTCCGCTGGTTCCGCCCAGCCCTGAATCTTCTGTGTGTCCGCTGGTTCCGCCCAGCTCTGAATCTTCTGTATCTCCTGTGTTCCCTCCCGGCCTCCCTCTCCCACCTCCTCCAGGACCTGCTGGTCCCTCTGCTCCACTTTCGCTGGTTCCGTCCAGTCCTGATCCTCCTGTCCTTCCTCCCATCCTTCTCCTCTCTCCTCCTCCTAGACCAGCCAGTTCCTCGTCATCCCTGCTGGTGCCAGTCAGTCCTGCAGCTCACCCTCAGTCCGCGCCATCGGGGCGCGGTGGTTCGCCGCTGGACTGCCAGTCTCCAGCTCCGCCTTGGCGTGTTAAGGCCCTGTCTCCGCCTCCAGCCTCCGAGCCCTGGACTCCTCCTCGGTCCTTCGACCCAGCGGCTCCGCCTTGGGTCTTAATTCCCTCGTCTCCACCGTGGCCTGTCATCCCACCTGCTCCACCGGGCTCCCTCGTCCCTCCGGCTCCTTGGTCAGTCGTCGACCATCCGCCGCCTCGGGACTCCACTCCTCTGGTTCCACCTCGTCACTCCATCCCTCCGGCTCTGTCAGGCTCCTCCTTCCCTCCGGTTCCACCTCCATCCTCGGTCACTCCGGCTCCACAGCGGTCTGCCAGGACCCCGCCTCCACCTTGGTCGCCTGAGCCTTCAGCTCCACCTAGGCCCTCCGGATCCTCGTCGTCACCCTGGCTCTGCGGCTGTGCTGCTCCATCTTGGGCTCCTCACCCACCGGTGCAGTCTCCGCCTGTCGGCCCCCTGGTGTCGTCGACCCTTCCTTCACCATGGCTCCTCCCGCCGTCAACTCCACCTTGGATCTCCGTCCTGGCTGGTCTCTGGTGGACCATCTGGCTCCTCCTGCTCCTGTCTCCTCCCTGGCTCCTTCCTCCGTCTCCTCCCTGGCTCCTCCTTCTGTGGTCCTTGTCTGCTGGCCCCCTCCTGGGAGTCCGTCCTCCACCGGAACCTCCTCCCAAGTTCCCACCCACGCCTCCCCCTGTTGTTTCTACGGTGCGAGGACGCACCTACCGGGAGGGGGGAGTACTGTCACACCTGGACTCATTTAGTGTGTTTTTGCCCGTGACCCAGTTTGTCTTTCCGTGTTTTGGTTTGATTAGTTCCCAGGTGTGTCTATTCTCTTCCTCATGTGTGTTAATTTAGTGAATCCATCCACCTGTGTTTCCCCATTATCCGCTGTACATAAGCCTTGTCCTTTCAGTTCTGTTTTGTCGGGTCTCTTCATTTGCTACTAACGTGTGCCTACCTCTGTGCTCCATGTTGGATATCTCCTGTGTTGGATATAATAAAAGCCTTATTTCGTTTATCCTCGGCTCCGTGTTCCTTCAGGCAGCGAAAACCGTGACAAAACCATACCCAATTTCATTTTGAAAATCTGCTTTTTTATATCTAATAATTTTATAAAAATAATAATTACTTGTTAATTAAAATAATTATTATTATTTATTTTTATACATGGTTCGAGGTAATGGCGATTACATTTATTTATTTGATCATTGACATCGGTCGTGTTGCGAATCATGGCAAAGGAGACAACAGATAAAGTCCAAAACTTGTTTAATAATAGAGTCAAAACGTATATTAAATATAATATCATTTATAATTATTATTATTATGGATAATTAAAATTAATAGGGTTTAAATATAATTTTTAGTTTAATTACCTATTTTTCAAATATTAAAAAAAAATTCATCTTTATATTTTATATTTCTCTTTTTTATATCTTTTTATCCTCTGTTCTCTAAAACACATTTTATGCATGGAAGGTTCTGTACAAGTAAAATATTTAGAAAAAAAAGTAATGAGGACAGATTCCTCATATTTTGATGTCAAGGTATCTGTTTAATGAAATCAGGCTTGTACATGCCATCTGAACCCAGTGTTCCTGTGCCATTGCTCCGTCTTCTGCCTCTATTACCCAGACATTACCACACACACCTCTCTGTCTCCGCAGAAGATTTCCATCCCCTCTTCAAATTAAACAGGCACGGCATTATAAAAGACGCCACTTTAGATTTGAATCTATAATTGAAACAAACTGCATATTGCTTTCTAATTTTAGTGAGGACACAAAGAGGAGTGCTCAGGGAGATAGTTTGTCAAAAGGTCCCATGCGACCTTGCCCTCCTCTGCCAGAAAGTGATTAAAGATAAAGCAAGAGACCATTCACCTGTAAACAGGAAGATGAACGGCGGCTGTTTGAAAGCTTCCGCGTAAGCTCGGGACGATTAGAGTTTGCCGTGCAGCACGAAAAAAGTCATGAGTACAAAACAAAATGAAGTGTTCTGGAGTGAGTCCTTGCTGCGGGCCATTCTAGTGCAAAGAGGTGGTGAGCAAAGAGAGCTTAGAAAGTCAATATCCAGGTGAGTTACAAAGATGTGTAGTTCAAATATAGTTGTACACAGGGCCTAAAACTAACATTTTGGCACACCTGCCAATCTGTATTATCATTATTTATTTATTTATTTATTTATTTTTTGTATTAAGAAAATACAAAAATTTCATGTTTAATTCAGTATTTCCCCTTGAGGAGGTGAATTCAATGCAGTTTTCACTTAAAAATAACTGCCAAGTATATCTCACACCAGTTGTTTTCGGTATATTATATATTCAATCGTTTATATATCAAAGTGCTTTCAAACTTTTAAACTGAAAGCTGAAATGTTTTATTTTTTTATGTAGAAGGTCCCTTGTTTTTGTCTCTCGCTAAGGCTTCAATGTCCTTTCATCCTGTAGATACAGTACGTCCCTGTTATCGCCTTTTTCATTGGAGAAAACACGATGTGCGATAAGATGTCAAATGGCTGTCATCAGAGAGGTGGATCTCTCTGAATCATTCTGAAACTGATCTTCTCCCTTCTTATTGATTCAGTTTGTAATACAAGCTGTTCACTCCTTGTACTGCCAAAGTGGAGATAGACACGATAGCATCAAGGCCAGAGAAACCAGCAGGAGGGATGAAAGGAGATGATTATCTGAGGACCAGAGTCAGCAAACTTTTGTTTTAATGTCTGCTTTTGTCTGCCTCCTTTTTTGAAGTGACATGGAATCATTAGGGGTTAAAACGAATATCTAGATATTTTATTTTATCTTAATTGTAAGTTGAACTGTTGTCAAAATAATTGCTGATCACCTCTTGAAAAGGCTTGAGGTACAGGCATGGCTAGATCATTGCTGTGTAGCATTCATTTTAAGTTATATTTGTAATAATAAAGGGCAAAAAAAAAGATGTTCTTGGGTAAGCTGTGGCATCCCTTAAGCTAGTAAACTGCTATTAAGCACAATGTATTGTCATGTGACCCTATATTTAGAGCCCATCAGATGTCAGTGACTGAGAGATAGAAAAATAAATAATTTTAGGCTAAATAAGAAAAAATAAAAATAAAAATTGTATTTTGTAATTTAGTAGGTCTTGTATACTTCCATTGTAATACTGTACTATAAAATGTTGTAGAATAGTGCGTAAGTACACGATTTGGGAGCACCTAATTTATTTCAAATAGCAATACATGTCTTGATTGTCCCTTCAGTTTAATGCATCCTTGCTAAAAAATTTACCACGTATTTTTTAATCTATCATAATGATGTCATTTATGATCAAATTTGATTTAAAATGTAAATTGCACAAGTATTTCCCACTGATTGAGCCCACATAAACTTACATCTTGACTTGACACAACTCTTCTTCAGATAATTTAATTAAACCCATTCTGCTACATCAAATGCTTTGTTCCTCTAAACCGTCTCTAAACTTGTTTGTTTGCAAACATTAATAATGCAAGACATATTTTAGTCAAGCTACAATGACAGACGTTTACAGTATTTCCTGCGCAGGTGAAAAACTCCTCACCTCCCACGAGCAAATCAAGAGTGTGATTTGGAATAGAATACACGCTGCAGCACAACCTATTTCTGATTCACCATTCTGCTCTGCCTTACTGCTGTTAATTATTTAATTGGAAGGTTCATTTAATTAGATCTGTTTGGTAAACTAAATAGGACTGTCTTAACCATTCAATTAGGCGCCAAAGTGTTACCTGTGCGCTCTGAACATGAGAGCTGTGATCGCACTGTATTTATATCAGTATGATTCGTTAAAACAATTAGACTTTCTTTGCAAACTTTTGAGCCTATTTTATTTTTGTATGAAGAAATGCCTCCTTCAGTGTTTGCTTTGCTCAATAGCTCTGTTCTCAGTCATCCTGACATCAGAAATGGGTCATTGTTCCTGTAGCTCAATTGGTAGAACCCTGCCTCATCAAGCGCAAGGTTGGGGGTTCGATTCCCCGGGAACGCATGATAAGTAAAAATTGATAGCCTGAATGCACTGTAAGTCGCTTTGGATGAAAGCGTCTGCTAAATGCATAAATTAAATTAAATTTTCCCACCAGAATTACAACACAAGAACAGTGTTCTTACTCATTATAATATTAGCATTAGTTGTGTTTCCATTCATTATGACATCATTAGTTACTTTCCCATTGATTATGACATCATTATTCATTCTGTTCCTAGTGGTCATGACAACATAATTAGTCATGTTTTCCACTGATCATTCTGTTCCCAGTGATTATGACATCATAATGAGTATTTTCCCCACTGACTGTGACATCTGAATGACTTTTTTCACTGATTGTGACTTCAGCGATCTATGCTAAATCTCGGAATCAAGCATGTTTACTATACCCACGTCTTAAATCAAAAAGGGGCATACAAACACAATAGGAGGAACTTCCTAAATCTCAAAGATTATTCCAGCATCAGCACTTTCCTTGGTGCTGTATAATCGATTAGGACTGAGGGGCTCCTGTGGAAAGAATGACCTGACTTCTGTTTGAAACGTAAATCACACGCTTGCTCCTATATCTACAGGATTTACATGCAAAGACTTTTGGCAGAGGATATGCTGATCCTGTGCTATGTGCATTTTGACTTTGCAGATTTTGTAAATATGGGCTACTCTGTCGTTTTTTTTTTTCTTTCTTTCTTTCTTTCTTTCTTTTTTTTAAATAACAAATTTCAGGATTTAAGATTTTGATACCAGTCATGTATGATAACTATTTTCCTCTCTCTGATTTTTTTTTTCTATCTCCATATTTGACATATTAAGAGTTTTTAACAGTTCAGCACTGAGTGAAGATAAAGAAAAACATTCAACGTTCAGAACTGCAGGTTTAGCTGGGCTGCACATTATTTGATAATAGTCTTTCGGTGTTCATGTATTTAAGTCTGTTCTTGTGTTCACACTGCACTTCTCTCACTGTTATTGATGAAATGTCCTGAATTGTTCACAAGCTGCTCTCTGACCTCAATTAAATCACCCTGCGAGACAAGCCAAATGGAATGAAATGAATCAATAGAAATAGGTAATTTAGGGGGTCTACGGGTCAGCAGCACTAAATTTGTGTAGCTTTTCATCATGCACTGAGACTATTAAGCTTTTACTCCTAAGAAATGTTTATACTTACAAGAAATGTCTTGTATTAAGTCCCTAATTTATGCAAGACTGTCAGCACAGTAATTTAAGGTGGAGAAAAGTGAAAGAGCAGTGATTTTGGCCTGTGGCCCTTTTTAGCTCTTAAAATGTTTCTCCTAAAGCAAGCAAGTGTCATTTTGCTAAATATGATCAAAATTGGTGTTTGAATCAATTTTTCATGGCTTTCATTACTAAATTTAAAACAAGCTTGTTGGTTTCAATTTAAGTGGTCACATTCTAGCTGTATTTTGAGACACAAATGGCAAGAAAAATTGTTATTTTTAGAAGAAAAGCCAATTTTAGTGACCTTACTGTCAGTGGTGATTATTTATACTTCCACAAAGTTGAATTTGCTATACAGTCACATAATTTGATCTTTGCTCTTCCTATCAAGTCTTCACCCAACACATCTGTCAATAAGCCACATTTTTCAAGGACACTTTTTTCATTCACCCCAAATGAAATATTACATGCACATGAGCCATAGAGATGTTAACTTTCTTGTCTTCATCAGTGTACGAAAGGCGAGCATTTAGACCAACTGTTTTCAGTTTGTGCACTGATAGACAGCTTTTCAAATGAAAAGCTCCGTCTGTCCTTTGATGCAAAGCATTTTTGATGTTAGAAGGCTTTGACTAGACCCAGTGTAATCACATCTCCAAAAACATTATACCTTTCTTTTTTTCATAAACATTCTTCGGGTTTCCCAAATAACCAAATTTGAATTGAGATGCTGGCCTCTTCTGCTCTGTCACTCCAGTTCCCTTCTGCTTTCTGTACCCAGCAGGACACTGGAACAGCTCACCCAGGCTGTCAGTTATCTTTGAGGAGAGCCATGGTAAATATCCTGCATTGATTAAGAAGATTTGCATAGGCAGAGCAGGACTCGAGGCAAAGAGCTGAATGCTAACCAACATCCACAAAGTCACAGGCCCAAAATAGCATCTCGCCCTGCAGCTGCAGTGGTATTCTGCCATAAGTAGGCAAAGAAACGTAATCAGACTGCTGGCTTTGTGTTGGAAGTGGCCTGGAAGTTGCCAAGCCATGCCACATTTGCCAGAACACTTATTTTGTACTGCTGTAGATCTGTGATTCTTCAATTACAGGAACTTTTCTGTCCCTTAAAGCGGCACGGTTTTTATTTTTCAGTTATTTGTTCCTTGCTTTTAAGAATATCTGAATATCTAGAATATCTCGACCAGTTTTTGACCAGTGTTAATTTAGTGTTCATATACTAATATAGCATTTATTAATGTTTTGAATTAGATTCATATTTAATATTTTAAGTTTAATTTCATGTTCCTATTTTCATGTATGAATGTAATTTTAGTCCTTTAACTTAAACCTACTTTAACATTCAGCATTCCTGAAGTTTTTGCTGAACTATACATTTTCATTTAGTATTATATTATACTGTATAGAGACCCTAAAATGACATTGATTTTAATGTTTTAGATTATTCAACTCGAGGTTTAGATTTGATCATTTTAATTTAGAAACAGACTGGCACTACTGTAATGTTACCCCTATCCCAGTCTTAATTTTAAAGTCTGGTTTCAAGCCACTTACTGTGTGAACAGCTATTTCACATCATTTTATTCTGAATGAAATCCTAAAAATCCAGGGATTTTTCTTTTTTTGTTATTATTCCTGCAGATAACCCGCTTTTGATAAAGTCCAGTCTTTGGTAACAGTAAAAATGAGTTTATCTCAGAAGGCCTGCTGTCCACAACAATCGAAGGGTCAGAACCACAGAGCTATAAGCTCTCTCTCTCTATACCTGGTTATGAAAGGAAAATAAAATCTATAAATGTGTCTATTGTGTATATATATTATGTTTTCTTAAAAGGTTCGGAAGGATCGTGTCAGATACTTAGCCTATAATCAACGGGGAGGGGGGGTACTCTAAATTTGGGCCATTCCCGAGCTCGGAGCCCTTCCCCGGACATCATGCCAAATCTGCATTCCATACCTCAGCTAATAATATGTGGGTGTGAACTCGTGAAACAATGGGGTTCAAAATTCTCAGACTACTACAGTGGAAACTATTACTTCTGTTTTATATTTATGTTTATATTTTTATCATTCTAACATACATCAACAACAAATTTTCGGAATTAGATTTCGTTTCTTTGTATGTGCATATATTTTACATTTTCAGCCATTCCTTTTTTTTTTTTCTTTTTTTTTTTTTTTTTTTTTTTTCAATTTTGTTAACCTTTTGACCCAGAGATCTCTGTTCATTTTCCCTGACTTTTATTTGTACATGCATGCTCTTTTTTCCTCATAGCTGCAGTCAGTCCACTCTGATTCCCGTGAATTCACAGACTATTACTGAAGCTCAAGGGTGAATATACAAGGCTGTCCATAATGACCTTTACCTTGTCAAGGTAGAATAATCAGATTTCACTCTTTGCCTCAACAGCCAACCCAAGCATCTCACTAAAACGCAATACACAGCAGAGCTGCTCATTTTCACCAGGCAAGACGAATAACAGGTCCAAAGGGCCCTGTCATCTAACACTATATAGTCCTCATCCTGTACAGCTACTGTATGTAGACAGCTATTATTCAGTATGAAGTGCAAGAAAGCCATAGACTTTAGTCAGAGCAGACACCATATTTAGTCCGACATCAACAGAAGTGAAGCTGTGAGAGATGAAGGTCTGTCCAGTATGTTGTACTGTTGTGTACGTGGAAGTTTATCGTTCAGTCGATAAAACTGAAATGTCTTTTCATTGGGCATAACATTTCTGAAAACATGAGTTATGAAAATGGTATAATGTACTAAACTTATGTCCCTCTCAGCTTCATTTTAAATTGCTAGTCAATGTACACATATATTGCAATAGATTTTCTGCTTAATTTTTTGTCATGTTTATTTACTTATTCTTAAACGTGTATATCGTTTTAGTCCATTTTATTTCATTAGTTAAACTAAATGAAAGTGAGAAATGTTGGCATTTGGCAGAAGAGTATATATATATATATATAGTTTATACATTTTCCTTTTTTTTTTATAGTTTTAGTTTTAGTTAGCTATAATAACCCTGACCCTCAGTAATTCAATGCAAATAAAAAAGTGATGAATGTAATCTGGGTCATATTATCTAAAAAAAATGTACGATGATTTTTAGTAATTTTCTACCAGTTAAGAATCTGTTCAGTTTAGATGCCTATGTTTGTTGTTGAAATTAGAATTGTGGCTGTTGGTCACATTTTGAAATAATTACATGGTAACAGACCCCATGTAGACTTAAAAAATAATAATAATTAAACAGATAATTATTATTTGTACAACAAAAACATTGTTCTTTATTTAATGTGCAATTTCCTTAAGACTGAAAATAAATTGAACAGATTTAACCAGGTTTGCTTATCTGTCAGAAACCATGAAGCATTTCACTCTCGGCTTTGAGAAGAGTGAAGAAACAAGCTTATCTTCCAGGAGTTCAATATTAAGTTCCCGTCACTGTCAGACTGGGCGTGAGAGAGGGAGGGGAAAAGATTGGGCTCTTCAGCACAGATGAACGTTAAAGGCTTATATGGCCACCGAAAGACATTCTCACATTGTTAATATGTGGATTAGTCCATTTTCTCATTCCCAACAGAAGTATCCATATATAAGTATAAAATGGCATAATGCAGCAGCTCTCCATAGCATTCTCAGCCTGTGTCAACACTGAGCTCGTGTTTTTGTGGAAAAGGATATGAAGAGTGGCTTCTGAGCTATTCAATGCTTCTGACTGATTTGGGGATCTGTACGTATCTGTGCATTAGTAAGCATGACAGACTACATATTCAAGGCGGCCATTGTATCAGTAACATTTTCATACCGAAAATCAACCGTGGGTTCTGTTCGGAGCGGTTTATGAGATTAAATGCTGTCATTCAAGGGGGAAACCTGAAATAATTTCACATTTTCTCCACAATCAGTCAATTATGTTTCTCATTGCTTTCTGCATCTGTGATATCCTCCTGCTCTTTCAGTCACGCAGATGAGTTGTTTGCCACACTAAATATAAATTCAATGAATAATTTTATATTCTCATAGAGCGATATTCCACACCCCGCCGGTATGAAGTGCCACCTCTGGCCAGCCTGATGTGCATTCGAATGGATTTTTGCACCATTTTCATACCAAAACTGGGGGAGAAAAAGAAGCAGCTCTTTTTTTCCCAACAAAGTCCACCAAGACTATTCAGGGAAAGCATTTTATTATTCTGTCAAACCCAATCATATTTATGACCTTGCGCTTTCACATAGGAGAGTGCTTTCCATTGCTCTCTGTGTTATTTAAAAGTTCATAAACCTGGTCTACGACAGTACTTATTTTGCCCCACATTCTAATCTGCTCCTAATAAAGACATGCCAAGCAGAGGGTGTGAAAAACGAGCTCACCGCGGCGGTTGGCATGAGTAAGGGAGAGTGCTGGGGATAAATCAGAGCGGGAGACGTTGGAGAAACACAGATAATCTCAGAGTGCCGCTGTGTGTTTGGTCCTCTCCACTCAGCGCTAGTGATATACAATGATGGGAAATCCATGCAGACTCTCGAAACGGCGAGATGGAGGTGACTCGTATAAATGTTTGACGTGAGCAGTTTTTCAAAATAAAAGTTTGGAATTAACACCCGAGATGAGCTGTGCAAACTCATTCGCTGTCTGTCACCGGTGAATTTATGTTTATTGACAGGGAAGTAATGACACTGACTTATGAACAGGCTTCCATGAATTGTGTTCCTGCAGAGCTCCTTTGAAAGTTCTGTCATTTCTAAAATTGGCTAAATCTCTGACTCATTGCATATTCATTTATAACATTTTTTGGCTAATTTGATTATGCTTTCAGCTGCTAATAAGAGCGTGGTACTATCAGCTTCATTTAAAGGAATAAGTCTCCCAAAAATGAAAATCCTTTTATTATTCCACCCTCATCTTGTGCTAAATCCATATATTATTTATTAATTTGCATACAATTTTTAACGTACAGTATAACTTTATTTATTTTTTGAAAACAAACTTTGTATAGTTTAAATCATATGGAAAGTGTTTATGACTTTTTAGATAACCTTGCTGAAAATTAATTTATTAAAAAAAAAATTGTAAGTAATGAGAGTAAATAAACAATTAAGAGTGTGGGCCCTATTTTAACGATCTAAACGCACAGTGTAAAGTGCATGGCGCAGGTGCACTCAGGGTGTGTCCAAATCCACCTTTGCTATTTTAATGACGGAAAACACACACGTGTGTGTGTGTGTGTGTGCATGCATGTGAGTGTGTGTGCATTCATGTGAGTGTGTTTATTTATTTTTATTATATTATTTATTTTTCATTAATTTATATTTGAAGTTTTAATGGAAAATCCCCATTAATTTTTATATTTTGACCTTGTAATGAGCAATAAAATATTACAAAAATATTGACTTATTTCTTATTATTTTTGTTATTTTTATTATTATTATTTTCAAACTCAGTTATCGGTTATTGGATATCGGTTATCGGTTTGTCAGAAAGATTGTTTTTTTTTAGGCCATCTTGGATGTTTTTGGTATTGCACCTTTTTTAAGTGTTTTATGCAAGCATAATATTTTGTTGTAGCATTTTTTTCACACCACAGATTTTAGTTTTAAATT
Organism: Carassius auratus; assembly: GCF_003368295.1. Classification (NCBI taxonomy): domain Eukaryota; kingdom Metazoa; phylum Chordata; class Actinopteri; order Cypriniformes; family Cyprinidae; genus Carassius; species Carassius auratus. The sequence goes on from NC_039284.1 coordinate 11,616,897, forward strand.
GGTTCAGAAAATGCATCTGGGCTTACAGTATATATTCCAAAAATTATCTAAATAAGCTCTTTTACATTATGGTGGTACAATCTAATGCATTCAAGTATCTGTCTATTCTCCCTGTTTGTGTGTTCCACTGTATTGTAGACCACGGATGACATGGTCTCTTCGGCTGAATGCTCCAGTGATGACGAGGACTTTGCTGAGTGCGAAGGACATGCAGGTGGGCTAGGTCAGTTGAATTTTGCTTGCCTCTATGTGGTGGCCTTTCGTTTGCAACTGAGGATCAGATCCTCAAAGCATCGCCTCCCCCCATGGATAGAAAAAGTGTAACTTCCTGTCCAATCCAACCCATGTACACCAATACAGAGATATGTATATGCACTAGTAGGATATCTTAAGAAACAATCTAAACAAAACAGAAATAGGCATGGAATTCTAATGCTTAGTCCATTCAGTAGCCTTGAATCAGAGCCAATCTCAAATCATTCTCCTCAAACTTTTGTTACGAGCTACACTTGGCCATGGGGTTTTCCGAAGTGGTTAACATGGTCACACTGATTACTAATTTTGTCCCCAGTGCCTATTATGAGAGCATACGTACAAAATTAGTACAGAAAAGTGACATGTTCTCTGCATTGATGCTTCAAAATGTATCATACTGAGGTTTTTTTGCCATGTGATAGTGGATTGCATTTTGGCACATGATACATTTTGAGATTTCTCTTGAACTTTGCTTTCAGCCTTATAGTAGAGTGATATCTATCAGATTAATTGCTGTTGAAGCAGTCTTTGCGATTCCTTTCTGTTTCCTCATTTCAATAGGTTTGATTTAAGTTAACTTGTTGTAATAGAGAACAGATATCATCGAATTTCTGTGTACCAATTTTTGTCTTGTGTCGTTATGCTTATTTTTAACGATATCATTTTGCCTCAGTGTGAACAAGTTGTTCTGCTAATATTTCCAACCCAAATATGAAAAATACAGTTTAGTGATAATAAAAAAAAAGATTGATAGTGAGAAAGAGAAAGATTTGAGAGAAGTTGGGTATTGACTTTTTTATATATATACATAATTGTAGCTTTGAGAAAATAGTCTGTCATGTCTTTTGTGAAAAAGACAATTTTTTTTTTGATTGCAGTTATAGATAATTGAAATTTAATTCCTTTGCAAATCAGGATTCCAGTCAGAGAGGTCAAACGAATCTTGTTATAATTTGAGTTAAACTCTACCACTCACAATAATTGGGTGTTTCTTCAACTTCAGGCACTTTCATATCCTAGGGGTTGATTTTTATTAAAATAAAGGTCACGCTAAAACATATTACTAGTCTTGGAAAGTTTTAACAATTTATTTTAAATCTGTTTTACACTATTCCCAGATGTTCAATCTTAAAAAGATGAATCATGTTAAAATGATTCAATATTAGTTTCATTTATTAATCTAAACAGAGCAGAATAATAATAAACATCTAAATAAGATTTTTTTCTCTCTTATTTATATAAATTTAAATATATAATTCTAAATGTTACATGGTAAAAAAAAAAAAATCTAAATGTTGTATGGTTGTATTTTTTTTATTTTTTTTTTCACCTCAAAATGCTAGGAAATGCATTACATTATATGAAAGGTGGTGTTTTAGAAAAATGTATAATTTGGTTACAAATGACTATAAATAAACAAGCAAAAGAATGAAAAGTGTGTTTTCCACCAAGTCCACAAAGCCAGATGTTCCCCTAGTTGAACAATCACCCAATTATACATTTTCCATGTTGGAAAAGCAAACCAGCACATAAAAAGAAGAACAATGTGCAATCATATCATTTCCAGAGGCCAAAGCCATTTCATAGCCTGTAATGAGCACACTACTTTTATCGCAAAAATGTGCAACATGTTTACTGTGCTGTTGGATGAAAATGTTTACATTTAAGTTTTCAGGTTATCTGCTTTGTTCGCCTCAACCTGTTCTGACCCTCTGCAATTCTCTCAAATGTCAATGCCAATTTCTTCCAAATGACATTCATCAGTTTAGCGGTTTGAGAACAATATCCATCTTTCTGAAATCTTTATGTCCTCATAAAGAAAGCTATTGGCAGGGTCCCAATCATCCAGTCACGTTTACACAGAAATTCATGCCATTCTAACCTCTACATCAGTTGATATGTAGCTGCATGAGACATTACCGCTGCAAGGGTTTGGCCTCATATTCAGAGAGTTTTCTGTAGCGCATGCGTGGGGTATCTCCCCTTGAATTGTCCTCTTAAATTCATGAGCTTGTTCGTGGTCAGTGTTATTTTTGGTGAAGTCCTCATCTATTTCCCAGCTATCCAAAAGCATCATTCCTGTCATCTCGCCTCATCTTGTTCCGCATGATATTTTGGTGTTGAAATCGATTTTTCCTTCATTTTTCTCAAGCATCTGCACCATCTGGGCTTGACCTTGAACATTGCCATTTTGATTAGCGAAGCAAATAACAGGCAACAAAATCTTTTCTTGCCATCCAAGGAGTTTTTTGAGCTCAGGTATTGATGTAATCTTAAGAAAGTTGTGTTTTAGAATGACCAACATCCTTGAATGCCCCTCACTTCCTCCTCACATGACTGAGCCTGTCTGCATACGAAGTTTTTTTTTTTTTTTTTTTTTTAATGCAGATGGCATAGAAAGAGTTTTATTGCCACAAACCGTGCGCTTCAATAAAAAAAGTGCTCACGCTTTCTCAAGCAGTCATTTGTGGCATGTAATATTGCAGCTGCTAGTCAGAGCCGTTTTCCAGACTAATCTCTCATTATTCAGTGCATGGCATCATTTTTTATCTCCATGCATATCCTCACCATCAGACTAACCTGAGTGCTGTACTGTACTGTATGAGCCAGTTTTAACAAAGCATCATATTCAAGCTTATGGTTGCAAAGATTTCCGCTGCATTTCCTGTACCAAATCGTGTTCCTGTCTATCAAATTGTCTGTCTTGATGTGTTGTCACGTGATTCTGTTCTCTGTTTGTAAAAATGGTTGGGTTTTCCCCTTTATCCCCTATCTGGAATTCCTTTGGAGGGCTTGTATTGATTAATGATACGCTTCCAATTCGTTCCGTACAGCAGTTCTGCTGTATTATTCTCAAATAATTTCTCTGCACACAGATCTCATTATTTTAAAGTCCATGCTTGCATGCATACCAAAAAAGTTATGTTTCTGTCATGTAAAGTTGCGGATATATTTTCTGAAAGTTCTAAATATTTAGTTTATTCTGAAAACACTGCTAAACGGGGCTCATTTTAAATTATTTGGTATTTCCTTTTGAACAAGACAAAAGGTGAAATGAATTTGGAATTGAGGGCAAGAAGCCTCATGAGACCTAATTATCCGTTTGACGGACGCATCTCTCACTCTTATAGTTTTTGGTACTGTTTGATTATTCAGTAAAGGGTCACTACAATGTATTTATGTTAAAGTTGCATTACAGATTCTTGTTAGCATTTAGTGTAATACTTATCAGTTCTAAAGGGCAAAGTTCTACATCTTTCCAGAAGACCTTTTGCTATTGAGACTTTTGATGGAATGCTGTAATTACGAATAATCAATCAGGAATTAACAAGCTCCCGTTTAGCTTTGCAGTGATAGAAATGTGTAAAAAAAAAAAACCGGCTAAGAATGAGATGGGTCATTCCTGTAATGCAATACCTTTTCAGCTCTGTAAAATTGTAATCTAAAAAATAATAAGAAAAAATAAACAGGATGCCTAACAGTTACAGCTTGAGGGCATTTAAAGCTTTTTAATCATCTTGTAAAATTACTAATTTCTGTAATTGTATGTTTTAGAGTGAGACTAAAACAACAATCAGTTAAGATAAGTAAAAAAAAAATTAGTGGATCCATATTTATTGATTGCGACATTGCTATGACTAACACCGACTAATATGATTCCCATTTAGAAAAGTTTTCAAAGAGTTTCATCCATTGAAATATTACAATTAAACATGCACTGCCATTCAAAAAGTTGGGGTCAGTTTATCTTTATATATATATATATATATATATATATATATATATATATATATATTAGAAATAAATTAATACTTTTAATCAGCAAATATGACAGTGAAGACAATTCTAATGTTACAAAAGATTTCTAAATGCTGTTCTTTTAAACTTTCTATTCAGAATCAGTCAGAAGAAAATGTATAACAACAGTTTCCACAAAAATATTATCAACATTGTATAATAATAATAATAAGAAAGGTTTCTTGAGCACCATTTAACTGCATAGTAAGAATGACTAAAGAAACATTTAGTCATTCTTTGCTCACCTTCATGTTGTTTAAAAGCAGTATTAAACACAATATCGTTTCTGTAGGCCTATTAAACAGATAAAAATGTGAGACATTATAACTAAATATGGCTTATGTGCAGTATATGTGTGAAATGCTGCCTTTGTAAAACAGTAAAACTAGTGTACTAGGACTCATTACTCGTCCTTTTATGAACACCAGATGGCATTATATGCTCTACTCATGATTTTAGATTCACACAATACTAAGAAATTCCCAAAAGATGCATACATAATGAGCTGGATTTTATTTATTCACCTGATTCAAGCAAATATCTACTTTTTAAGAGTAATTGTAGCTTGTTTTGTCATGCTGATTAGACAGGGGTGAGCGTCTTTTTAGACTCAAAAGCAATTAGATGCTGTTGGAAGGCAGGAAATGAATAAAGAACGGTAAAACAAAGGGAAGAATGGTCCAGATTAGAGAGCCAGTATTGCTTGGCCCCATCCTGTGCCAAGAGAGAGGGAGCTGCTTTTATCACAGGCCTGCAGGTGGCCATTCAGCATTGGAGCTCCTGTTTAATTACCTGTCCATAGTGCGACCAGAGATAAGACCACCAGACACCCGACATTGAGATACACCTCTTCTGTTAGAAGAGTTTTGAATAGTTTCACTCTGCAAATATTGATTGATGCCTTCCTTATGTGTTTGCATTCTAATGAGATGCCTTACTGCACAGATGTACACTCTTGTCAGGTGCCATCGGTCAGTTTTATTTAAATAATGTGTTGATGCACATTGTAGCATTATTAACAGACTGTATGTAACAAGTCAATCTGGCAATGTACTAAAAAACATTTGCAGCCTTGAACACTGAAGGACTGTTTTATATATTATATTAAGAATCTCATAACGTCATTAATCACTGCTTAGTAGCCATTGTGTGGCTTTGTTGCATTAAATTATTTTTGAGAGGAATTTATTTGTTATTTTCTGTTAGAAGGGAAAATATAGATTTTAGATGATTAGATTTTGTTCTAATTTAGCATTTCATAATTTAATACTGTTTGCCCTAAAGCTTTCAGAGAGTTTATTTCTATTTTTCTATAGAAGTCGTCTATTTTGAGCCCTCCTGTGGAATTCCTCAATCAATACTCTGCTGCTTTTGAACCAAAGTCTGTGGGTACCGACTATGATTATGGATCTTTCGTTATGAGATATAATGACCTTACCGGTATAAAAACAAGGAATCTGCTCTGTATATTCCAGTAGTGTGCTGCAAATGCGAACATCCAAACATCTGTGACCTACAGGCCCTGGTTTAAAGGCTTCTTTGACCTCACTTAACCTTCGATGTGTGTTTTGACCCTCAGCTTGCTGTGTTGTTTGTCTACTCTCCCTAAATGCAACTTACTTTACGCATGCGACATCTTGCAGTAAAAAAAAACAAAAAAAAAACACCTAACACATTTTCAGCCAATTTTCCTCTCTCTTTGACATACATCCAGACTGCACGCCTGTTATATGTTTAAGACTAACAATGACAGATATATTTGTCTTTGGGTCACATGACAGAGGATGCAGTTGTCTGTTAAACTGTCCCTCTCGATTGTGTCTGTTTTATAGTTTGTGCATCTGGTTGTAGCGTGTGAAAATTCAGAATTGCTTTGTTCTTCCGTCTCTGGGAATTTTGTCTTTTTAGTTTACACACTCAAATCAATTTCATTTTTTGTTGGTTACCATTTTTTGGCTAGCTGAATTTTGGGGTTCAAAATTAGTGTTGAAATTTTAACTAGATGTGAACATCAAATCACAGTTGTCATTCATTTGATGACGTGTTTTGATTGTTGGTCTTCTTTTTTAGATTTGGAACTAATTCAGTGAAAATTCCATGTGCCTGCAGGGAGAAATCATTGAAATCGTTTTAAAATGACAAGAATCAGATCAGGAACAAAACTGCACAACCTCTAATGCAAAAACAACCCAATTTGATTTTTAAAATAAAAACATTATTTATCAAAATGCACATGATGGTCAGTGAAGAGGTTCCATATCTTGATACACTTCTTTTTTTTCCTTTTTTTTTTCAAATTCTGAGAGTTGATCTTGATGAAAAATTGACGTTTTAAAGACTGTTTCCAAACTGCATGGCGAAGAAGTTGCAGTTTAGGGTTTGTCAGATTGTCAGTGTTAGATTTTTGTTCTTTTTCGTAGATGGGCATGTATATGCTCATTGTTTGTATATCCCCATCCCTTCCTTACAGCCAAAAACGTTAATGCTGCCCGACCGCTTCGTACTGCCTATACATGGACATGGCAACTGACTTACACAATCACCCCCATCATCATCTCCTATGTAGTATGTTCATAGGTCCAGTTCCCTTGTCACAACCCTCTCCCCCCTTCCTCTCCCCTCTAGCTATGGTAAACTATGTAGTCATCCATTCACTCAAACCTAAAGATTAAAACCAATTTAAGCAAAAAGTTGAATTACTAGAATGTAGATATTTATTGAACAAAAAATGCTATATAAATCAAAGGCTCAAATATGTACAGTTTTTGTAAGAAAACTGGATTATTTATCAAAGTAACAACAAAAGAGAATACTGGTGAAGTTTATTTTTCATGTTATGTGGTGTGGATGTATGTGTTGTTGCCTCCCTGTACTCTCTCTCATGTGGGAAACTAAAATATATATATCTAATTAGAAACATGATGACAGTCGTTTTGTTTTCACAAAGAAAAAACCTGTCCAAGAACATTCTTACACAACTTTCTTTTGTACGTTTTTTTTTCTTCATGCCAAAATCATGCGGGCAATTTGTTGATGTAAGTTGACAAAAAATTATTATATGCTTATGTGTTTGTTTATAATATATTTGCTTGTGTAAATTCTTAATATAATGAGATCGAGAAGTTCTGATCTCGATTTGCTAAATTATAATGTTGATATTTATATTGCCTGTTTGTCAGTACTGTATTGTGTGCTATTATGACTTTATTGAGAACTTATGGTATTTGGCTTTGTTTATTTTTTGTTATTATTACAGTCTGCCTCTTTAAGTTCTTTTAATTTTGAATTGTATTTTTATGCAAGTCTTAAATCTGATGGCAGTTTTATCTTACATTTGCAATGACAGTCTGAATATCTAGCAGGTAAAAAGTAGAAACAGTTTCTTTCTGAATGGTGACACATTGCTTATACTTGAAGAACTGAGGATCTTAGGATGTACTGTAGCATTTTAACATACAGAAAGCAGCATTCAATGTATTCTTTATTACTTAGATTTAGTTATTAATTTTTAGATTTAGTTGTTGCTTATTACTTCGATTAATGTCTTGCCCTTTGATAACCAATCAAATTCAATAGATAATAAAAGAAACAATTCAGCTGTTATTGCATTATGGAGATAGTAGCTGCCATTAAGAAGGCTTTCTAAAGTCAATCAAAAGGCAAGAGTCAGTGCACTGCTGGGGAGCCGCATCTTACATCACACGTGTGTGTGTGTGTGTGTGTGTGTGTGTGTGTGTGTGTGTGTGTGTGTGTGTAGAGAGAGAGAGAGATGTTTTCCTACAAAAATATACAAGCTGTTGACATTGTTTCACTTATAAAACAGATGAAACCGTCATGAGGTGAGACTTCACCTTGTGGCTTATATAATGATTTTCTTATATGTACTACGTTGTTTTCTTCTGACACTTATTTTTAGATTATGAGACTTCATGGCAGTAGGAAAGGATTGATTGATACATTTTTAAATGATGCAAAATATTATTCCAAAAAATGTAAATATTTTTACAGTAAGGTTGCAACTCAGTAAGTTAAAAACTCATTCATTTATTTTATTATTAGTTCATGTTGAAATGCATGAGCTGATTTTAACAAATGCAAAGCTCATATTATTTGTTCAAGCACAATTTTTTGTAAAGAATTATCCAGAAAGCAATTAATTCAAAAGCTCACGAACCAGCTCACCCACAAAGTCCTGTCTAGTCCTTTTGATGCCGATTTATACTTGTTTATGATCGATATTGTTTCGCTTTTGCCTTTTATTTTTGATTGTTTATTTATTTATTTTGTACATTCTGCCTAGTATCTGTTAGTGTTTTTTTTTGTTTTTGCAGCTAGTTTTCGACACTAACATGCCTCGTGTCTGTGTTCAATTGTAGGAGGTGAATTAGTTTTCCCAGTACTTGTAAAGGATCCCTTAGAGCTCCCCTCTGTAGCCACTCGTACACCCTCCATTCCCCTTCCCCCAACCCTCCGCCCCCACCTAACCATTATTGAGACCACCAAAGAGTCCCTGTCCATGGCCACTGAGGCAGGGGTACCTTGCTTGTCGGACCGAGGCAGCGATGATTGTGATGATGATGATGGCTTGATGATATCTGGGTATGGCTCTGGGGAAGCATACGACTCTAACCTGCCCCCTACTGATGATGAAGATTTTTACACCACCTTCTCCTTGGTAACAGATAAGACCTTGTCTTCGTCGACCTTTGAAGGTGGCTACAAAGCTCACGCGCCTAAGTGGGGATCCAAGGACTTTAGACCTAACAAAGTCTCCGATTCTGGTAGGACTACTACCACGTCTTTTTCCCCCAAGCTGAGCCGCTCCACAACCACGTCCACGCCACCCAAACTGCCCGCGGGCAAAATGAATCACAGGGAGCTAAAGCCCCAGCCCGACATAGTCTTGCTTCCATTGCCCACTTCCTATGAGGTAGACAACACAAAGCTGAAGAGCCCATTAATAACCTCCCCCATGTTCCGTAATGTACCCACAGCAATCCCCACGGAGCCGGGCATCAGACGGGTTCCGGGGGCCTCCGAGGTGGTCCGTGAATCTAGCAGCACCACCGGAATGGTCGTCGGGATAATTGCCGCTGCCGCTTTGTGCATCCTAATTCTGCTGTACGCCATGTATAAGTACAGAAACAGGGACGAGGGATCCTACCAAGTGGATGAGACCAGGAATTATATAACCAACTCGGCGCAGAGCAATGGAGCAGTCATGAAGGACAAGCAGCAGAGTGCGAAAAGCGGCAACAAGAAACAGAAAAACAAGGACAAGGAGTACTACGTGTGAGTCCGAAAGTCGCCCGTCGCTTTGACAGAACTTTGAGCTGTTGGACACTGCGCCGAGAGAGGGCGACAGGAGCCGAACCCCGGCACTGTGAAGGCGAGAAGGCGAACTCTGATGCGAACTGTACCATAAAGCACACTTACAACCGTAAGCATACCACGAAGGTAAAATAGCAAACATTAGTGACCTTATTCCTCTATCTGGTCGGAGACGTTAACAGTGTAGAATATTCCACAGCTACATCATAATCCTAAGTGACTTTTAGAGGTATGTGAACCTTGGCGTAAATCTTGTTTTTATTTTTATTTTCTTTTGTAACTCTGTAAAAAAAAAAAAAGAGGAGAACGTTTCAAGCATGTAAGAGACACATAGTGCTGATGTCCGTAACGAAAGTGGGACCCAAAAAATGTTGTTCACGCGAAAAAAAGGACTCCTGCCAACAAAATAAATAAATATATGAATATATATATATATATATATAAAAATTCTATATATGAGAAATTTGTATTGTTTATACATTACATGTGATGGCTTATCATTTTTGCTCTCTGCAAAAAGAAGAAAAACACATTGTAATAAACGAAGACCTGTCACCGAGGCTCTGACAGCACAGCACTGTTAGGATTTCCAGCCGAAACTGATCATTTTAATTGTGCAACCAACTGTAATATTGCAAATGTGTGAGTTTCCAGAAAGACAGTGACATTTCCTTGTCTCAGTAAAGCGACTGATTGTAGTGCATGCCATGCCATCCTTCGCTTCGATCACAGTCGCCCACCGGGCCGATCCGATCATCAGATGGACCTCTCGTCCCTCAAAGCGACTCGTCAAGGCAATGTGTCGCAGAATGGAACTTTTTCAACCGTATGTATGTTGGTCCATTTGCTCTCGTCTCTTTTTTATACAGCTGTCTGATGCAGACTGGCGCAGTGCTATGATACTGTTAAAGGATGTCTATACGAAAATAAATCTAATGTGAAAAGTGTGAGAAAAAAAAAACGTATCTGTTGTCGCAGTCGACTGTGTCGAACGAGAAATTTGTTTACATATTTTATTATATGATAGCGGTTGTACTTTGTAGGTAGATGATGTACATACGAACCTGAGTTGTATTTTTTTTTAGTAACTCTATTGTACAGAAAGATCATATGCTTTATTTATTCAGTGTGTTTCATGCATAAAAATCCGACACTGTCGAGTCACGTGAAGGAAGAAAAAATAAACAGTACACACACGTTTTTGTATGTCAAAGACAGGATATTGTTAGATTAGAGGTCTAATCTTTCTTGCAGATGTTTCTAAGTCTAAGCATGGATATTTGACTACTTGAAGCTGTCTATGAAATACAAGACACGATTCTAAATTGTTCTAAGGTTTCCCTGTTATCAGTTGTTTTATTTATAAAAGAATCTAAGAAATATATAATAAAGCAGCCTAATATGGACACAGACATGCAGCTCAGATAATTTACGCCATGTGTTTCTTACCTTAATGTCTTAATACGAGTGGTCTGGACTGCAGTGAGCCCTGTCGCATTGACCATTTTTTGCCATTTTTGTTCTTATGTATATTTTTGACATTTATATATATATTACTGTACCATAAATATGATGTGAAGATGCGCCCATGTTCTGTTTTAATCTTAATTTTCTGTTCAACCTTATGTGCGCTTTTATTATTTTCATTTATGACGTCACAGTCATGTAGCTTGGCTTCAGACAATAACTGGCGATGATCTATAATAAAACATCCAGTGGAGGTTGATCATACAAGGGTTTTCTTAATGTACACATATCTATACATATTTTTCAAACATCAGTCAAGCTGGATGGCAAGTACACTTTACTTTCCTATTCAATGACCTGTTAACAGCATAAAAGAAGCGAACTTGAGCACAAAATATTTCTCTTTTGTTCACCAAGGCAACACAAAGGTACAAATCAGAAGCTGTGACTTCTGTTGGGATTTAATTGTTTCATTAGATATGGTAATTCAAGTATTCCTGACTATAAAAGAAATTAAGAAGACTTTTAATATGCTATTGTTCGAGAACAAGTATGATGTTTGAAATCCTGATTAGGAACAGGAGTATCAGCTTCTGTATGCACACAACATAAAAACTGGCAGAGTGGTCACATGACAACAGTTTTCTACAGATGGTGAGAAATGGGGATATGTTTTTGAAGATAACATCAGTATATAGACTAATCACTGAAATTAATATGAATGTTCAATTCAGTTTTAGTTTCATTGGTTGGTTTTTCTTCAGTTTTGTCGGATCCACTCATGTTGACAGTCATTTGGAGTAACAAAGTGACCAGAAGTTTTCAAAGAAAGTTGGTAATTTCCAGCTTCACGGGTTTCAGTGACTGTTTTGACATGATTTGGGTGTGTCCAGATGCAACAACAGTTGATTAAAGTTTATGCAAATAAGCAGCAACTACCTCAGTAGTCATTTTTAGCAGCAAAACAACATATTCATTGTCATAACAAAATGTTAGCACGAAACCCACAATCCAGTCTAACCAGGTGGAAAATGTGTGTTAAATTCTCATTGTCATTCATCATGGAAATTAGGCTTACACAAATCTGTGATACTCTACTGACTCTACTGGAGTTAATGCATGCTTTTATGGCCATGTTTGCACACGTACCTAATTTGCATAATTTAGTTTAATTTTCCTAGTGAGTTGGAAAATCCAAAATTCTATATCTCAGAAAATTTGAATATTACTTAAGACCAATAAAAAGAAAGGATATTTAGAAATCTTGGCCAAATGAAAAAAGTATGAACATGAAAAGTGTGAGCATGTACAGCACTCGATACTTAGTTGGGGCTCCTTTTGCCTGAATGACTGCAGTAATGCGGTGTGGCTTTGAGTCGATGAGTCTGTGGCACTGCTCAGGTGTTATGAGAGCCCAGGTTGCTCTGATAGTGGCCTTCAGCTCTTCTGCATTCTTGGGTCTGGCACATCACATCTTCCTCTTCACAATACCCCATAGATTTTCTATAGGGTTAAGGTCAAGCGAGTTTGCTGGCCAATTAAGAACAGGGATACCGTGGTCCTTAAACCAGGTACTGATAGCTTTGGCACTGTGTGCAGGTGCCAAGTCCTGTTGGAAAATGAAATCTGCATCTCCATAGAGTTGGTCTGCAGCAGGAAGCATGAAGTGCTCTAAAACGTCCTGGTATACGGCTGCGTTGACCCTGGACCTCAGAAAACACAGTCGACCAACACCACCAGATGACATTGCACCCCAAACCATCACTGACTGTGGAAACTTTACACCAGACCTCAAGCAACGTGGACTGTGTGCCTTTCCTCTCTTACTCCAGACTATGGGAGCCTTATATCCAGCTGCAGTCCACTCTTTGTGAATCTCCCCCAAATTTTTGAATGGGTTTTGTTTCACAATCCTCTCAAGGGTGCAGTTATCCCTAGTGCTTGTACCCTTTTTTCTACCACATTTTTTCCTTTCCTTCGCATCTCTATTAATGTGCTTGGACACAGAGCTCTGTGAACAGCCAGCATCTTTTTCAATGACCTTTTGTGTCTTGCCTTCCTTGAGCAAGGTGTCAATGGTCGTCTTTTTGACAACTGTCAAGTCGGCAGTCTTCCCCATGATTGTGTAGCCTAAAGAACTAAACTGAGAGACCATTTAAAGGCTTTGCAGGTGTTTTGAGTTAATTAGCTGATTAGAGTGTGGCACCAGGTGTCTTCAATATTGAACCTTTTCACAATATTCTAATTTTCTGAGATACTGAATTTGGGATTTTCCTTAATGGTCAGATATAATAATCAAAATTAAAAGAAATAAACATTTGAAATATATCAGTCTGTGTTTGATGAATGAATATAATATACAAGTTTCACTTTTTGAATGGAATTAGTCAAATAAATCAACAAAATGTCAAAAATTAAATCAGTTCAATTGTTTCAAATTCATCATTTCACATCTTTTTTGTAATTTTATGATATTTAAAAAATGATTTAAGAATCCAAATCCTTTGCCCAGGTATATCTGATATTCTCTTTAGCTTTGTTCGTACTCTCACAAACAGGGCACAGAAGTTGCTCTAAATAAAAGAGGCGCATGAAATGTAAAATTTCATAAAGAACATCTTATTCACACAAAAATAAAGGTACAACAGCTGACACTGGGGCAGTACTTTTTTAAAAGGAACACTTTTGGACCAATTAAACATATCAGCATGAGATTGACAGAGGCATCTGGGATCAGTATCATCTGATTACTTGATGCTGATGTTTCCATGAGAAAAAGGGGTTTTATTCACTAATAAATATGCTCTTTCTTACTTCACGGGAGTCCTCAGTGATTTTCAGTGGATTTTCTATTAATTGTTAAGGATTACAGTGTTCATGTTGTGCAATTATTATGTTACTCGGGACTGCTCCATAATGTGTATATTTACAAATCTGACATATCGGAAATCATGAACAGCCCTCTGGTAAATGTCTGTCACACCATTCTGCTGCAAAAAAAATGTTTTTCAGGAGTATAAAACTAAATATTGTTCATGCAAGCAATATGTAAACTGCAAGTATTTCATTATATTACATTAGGTTTTTTATAAATGACTGATTTTGAGGGCCTCTTAAAAGTAAAATTATCTGTATTTTAACGGAATGCTCCCTATCTGGTGCCTTTGAAGAGTTTGGAATCTTGTTTGTTCTTGTCATGCCAGCAAATAAGCCAATCTTCCCATTTTATTCAGAGTGATTAGTGACATGAAATTTACAGCTCACAGACGATTGCGCCCAAGAGCAAAGATGGCAGAATTCAGCTCACCTCTGGGGATTCACGGACCAGCTGAACAACTATCACAGAGATGAGCAGGAATGCTAACAGATATATTTTTACAAGTATTATATTCATGATACCCATAAAACATAGCATGCACTTTACCATCCAAGATGACATGCTACACATAACAACTGTCGGGGAAAAAAACAAACTTTTGGAATAAAAGCATCACTGTAATGATAGATAGAGATTTAGCATGACACAAATAACCCAGAACTCATAATATTGCCATTTACGACATCTCATAATAAACTTACGGTAAGTCCAATTATTCTTAAAAAAAAAAAAGTTAAATCAATTAGTGCATTTATAGGTAGACTATTTTCACTGTCTAAGAATTCTACCTATTGTCCCTCAAATGAATAGAGGATCATCAGAACCTTGTCATTCTAAAACAGGAACCTGATCCACAGAGAGAGAGAGAGGGAGAAAGAGAGAGTGAGAGTGGTAAGAGCATTGATTCATTATTAATCTAAGCTGCAGAGCACTGGAGATCAGCCACTGCTTTATAGGAATACTAACACACCAGACTGGGACATTGCTGTGTCGGACTGAGGACGATATACAGTATATTTGTGCAAAATATGCATGATCGCCATCAGAGGATTAACTATTCTAAACTACTTCTGTAAGCTGCATATTCAAGCACACGCACCAAATCACAAGAATGTGATTTTCTCTCTCCAATTTCTCTTTCTTTTTTTTTATTGCTATTTAATGTTATTTGTAGTGTTGAAAAAAAAATGTAAACGTAAAAAAGAGACACTGAAAAATGAAAACCATTGTACGTGTTAGTGGTTGTGGTTACACACACACACACACACACACAACCTACACAGTTAAAACCAAACATCTGATATCACATGGGATTAAAAACTAATGTTGAAGGAATCTCTATTTCTTATTTGAAAAACTAATCAAATTAATAGTGGTAATAATTAAATTGTTCAATTGGAAATATTAAACTATATTATTTCTAGCCACTAGTCAAATAAGTGAACTTGTAAAATTTATCATGCGACTGTTTGTACACAGTCAAATATTCTTGCCAGGTTTATTAACTAAAACCATTATAGAAAGAAAGAAAGAAAGAAAGAAAGAAAGAAAGAAAGAAAGAAAGATAAGGAAAATAAAACTATTTTATTTCAGTTAGTTGCCAAGGCATCACTTTTCATTCTCGTTGTCGAATTTAAACACACACACACACACATAGTAGTATAGTAATAGCATTTCAGTGATTATAAAATAACACTTGCACTGAAGCAGAAGATCTCTGGATCATTTTCAAATCATCCTGCATCCTTCAAATCATCCTGAATATAATCAGCAGGTTTTATGCAAACTTGAAGTAAAAGAAGGACAAATCGAAAGACAGCCGGGTACATTTTTAAGTACAACTTTTCACTCAAATTATGCTAATATCATATGTAAAGGGAAATATAATTATATTCACAGGTGAATTTGTGAATCAGATTGTGCAGAAACTGTTTAGAGTTTGTCTGAGTAATTAGCACAAAACATGCAAATAATGCTTCCAGTGTTTTCTGTTGCTGAATGCACAGCGCCCTCTAGAGACACGTGATGTGTGTGCAGGTGTGCGTGTGTGTGTGTGTGTGTGTGTGTGTGTGTATTTGTGTGGGCATGTGCATGTGAGATCACTGGTAGTTCTGCACGGGGGGGTGATTCTGAACAAGAGCCAGTGGTCAAATCCGCTGCCTGTTCTGGCCAGCGTGACACAGACAGCATGATGTACCAATGCTGTATTGTCTGAAGACAATGCCACAGTTCTCCCAAACATTCCCTTTCAACAAGTAAGTGGAACAAAATGTCGGTCACAGAACAGTTTGTTTCTTGTACAGACTTCCTCCCTTTTGTTTGCAAAAGAAAAGAAAGGAGAAAAAGACTTTGTGGAATTAGAAAACTACCTTAGTGTGACCAAGTCTACTTTCTGGCCTTCAGTTCTGTGCCAATATATTTACAACTTGTTAAAATATATAACTATAATTGTATTAGTTACACTCATAAAAAATAAAGGTTCCAAATTATTTTATTAATTTTTTTCACAATGCTATTGAATGCCACTGGCAATGCAATTTTTTCTTAGTGTAAATAATATTTTAATAATTTAAACACTTTTCAACTAAAAATACTTGCAAAGAATCCATGGATGTTAGAGATTCTTAATGAAACCATCAAAGCCAATAAAGAACCTTTATTTTCAAAAGCGTGGGGAAAACATCACAAACTTACGATAATGTTTGTAAAAATCATAATAATAATAAAAACTGTGACTATTGAACTGGATTGTGACAATGTTAAATAAACAGTCCATTTGATAACCTTTGAATTTCTTCTGCAGAACACACACATATATACAGTGTGTGTGTGTAATGTTTGTGTGATATTTATGTAAAAAATCTTATTCATGACAGTACTCCATAAAAAAATAACATACATTTAGTATGATCTCTCGTATCTTGTTAAAATGATTCACATTTTCAGATTCTTCAAGGGGTTCACAAACTTTCAAGTGGCACTGTATATATAGATAAGAAGAAGAAGAAGAAGGAGAAAAAGAAGAAGAAGGCAGAAACAACACTAAACCCCACTGACTAAAAAAATAATAATAATTTTTGCGTGAACTATCCCTTTGAAATATTACAATAACTCCTGGACCCACAAATGAGCTTCCCAACATCCACATGATGATTGATATCATGTTCTTACCCTTACTTAGCCTCCAACCCAATAAGAGAAATAAAAATCTATATAAAGATGATGACATTGTAAACAAAACAACACAACACAATAGGGATATGAATCCGGATCAGAACAGAATGAGTTTAGTATTGACATTTTTCTGAGCATTTTGCTGCATTTAGGGAACGCGTATATTGAAAACACTCTGAGGAAACAGGAAACAAACTCTTAAAGGTTTTTATATTTAACCAAATTTACAGAGCATGAAGGTGCATACTGTACCAGGTTTAATGGACCTTACCTGAAGATTTTCATAAAAGTGCTAATGTTAGTCAATGAGGGGGAAAGAACAGGGAATTGCATAAAAGAATGTGTGAAATAATCTGTAAGAAACCTGCAGCACTATTCTTGTTTAAAAACTCAATAAATAAAAATTCTGCCATCAGTTGAGGAATGAGGGTGCGTAGATAACAGAACTTTCATTTTTGGGTGAACTATCTTTTGGATGCACATCAAATTATTCTGCTCTTACTTGACAGTTTGGTTTTTAAAACTGTTGTGTGGTGAGAAACTGTGAATGTAAACAGCTAGAAGCCTAATTTGGTGGCTTTAGCATGATGGACAAATGAAGAAATATTTCATGCATCAGAATTGGTCTATGGTAACAAAATGAGAGTGATGAGACAAAGCGTAGAGGAGAGGAATCTGGTCAGAGAAATAATCACGTTTAATATTAGGTTTCTGTAACCGAGCTTTTACTGTGAATGAGGAGGAGTTCGGCCTGTGTTACTAGGTGCACTGCCATAATAAAATAACAGTTGTGAATGTGTGAATAACTGTTTCCCCTCCTCTTATCATGAAAAACAAGAGATGCTTTCGTGGAGACGTGCTGCGAACAAACGACTGGAAGAACAGACTCCATCCCGGGGCGGCTGTCAGAACATTGAAATGTTTTGTCAGAGTAATGAGCCATGTTAGTCTCACTCCTGCAATAAACTCAGCTTAACCAAAAGACTTCGAGAAGGACCCACCTGAGAACATGCTGGAAAAGCTACTGCAGTCTGCAGTAAATCTTTTTTAGAAGCGCCATCGTAATTAGCCGACTTGTGAATGTAGGGTGACCCATTCACAAGATATGATAGAAATTATTGCATTTTTCATTGCATATTATAAATCTTATTTCATGTTTCAACTTAACCATTAGGACTTTTTCCTCTGGCATAAGATCATGAGTGAATGAGAACTCTCTCTAAAAATCTAAAATAAAAAAAGTTAAGCCATCTACTCAAACAGATCCTCTTTGAGGGATGTTTAGATTTCAGTTGAATGATTTACTTGAGTTTATTTAACTAGCTATAATATATTTCCGGCTAACACCTGTTTCTGACAGCCTAGCTGTCCTTGTAAACACTGGATATTCTTTCAAGTTGTTTTGCTGAATAGAGGTGGTCCAAAACTTGCCCCTTTTTTAACATCTTAAATTTCCTTACGCATAACCCTAACACAAATCAAAACCAAATCTGTTTGGCCTCATGAAAGATTAGTCATCACGCATCTCAGAAACTATCTCTACTAAAAATAGTTTAGTCTAAACTCAGCTTTTGAGATGGATTGGTTGTCAAGTTTGGGCATGAATCTGGATTATTTAATGAGTCTGTAAATTAAATTTAATAGCAACCCAGCCAAGTCATCAAAGAGCTTCTGGAAACTGGTCTCACAAGATATACATCTTTATGGTCTATTAAATTTATTCACATAAAATTCAGCATCTGTGAGCCCAGCTTTTATCAGACGAGCAGGAAATATTTTTTATGATTTATGACTATTTCAACCTGATTCATAATAAACCGATGTAGAAAAAATGCATATAGACATCTGTGTGGCATCTTAATTCAAGGTCAAAATATGAAGTACAGTACATGTGAGGGATGGAGAAAGAATGTTTCAAACACATCTTGTCCAATTTGCTGCATTTTTAATCAGCCAAATGACACAATAAAACAAACCCGGCATTAAAAATAGTAGGAAAAAAGGCACATGTAACAAGCTGCCAATCAACATTCTTAATAGTTCCTCTCAGGAATATATGCAAAATACATTCAATATTAATTCATGCCCAAAGTTCTTTTTCCGTTTTAGTTTTCACAGCATCAGGAAGAAATTAAATGCATGAAGACATAAAAGCACACCCCTTAAAATTATTAACCTTTATTGTAACAGAATACCTATTAATCTTCTCTTTAAAGTTATGAAAGAATTCTGAAAAAAAAAACTGCTGTTACAATAAACGTGCTTAAACACAATATATGTTAATAATAATAATAATAATAATAATAATAATAATAATAACAGTATTATTATTGTTATTATTATTATTAACTTTTTTATATAAATTGATAATCCAGTTTTGTTTGGTCAAGAATGGTTTCAAGCATTTAAGTTAAACTGAATTTGCTCATAATAAAATATTTTGCTCATAAATGGATGAAAAGCTAATTATGAATTTCAGCGTAGCTTCATCTACTACCAGTAATGTAACAAACCAGAGTATGTTGATTAGCATGGTGAGTTATGTTTGATATATATGCATATGCAGATGTGACCATATATTAGATCATAAAACAATCAGCTGTAAAACATGATATATAAAGTTATTTGAAGTCCAGGTTGTACTGTTTTAGCTGAATTGCATGTGCTTTGAGATCATCAAGCATCAAAGATATTTGGAGCATGTTCAATTTGAACTCTATTCAAAGTGCAAATACTTGGCTCTAGAAGCTATCCTCTATAAGGCTTAGATAAAATCATAATTTTGCCTTATCCATATGCTGTATCAGTGACTAAGTGTATCTCCAAAAGCAGCTAAGAGTCTTACCAGAGTCAGAGACAGGACAAAGGAAAATAAGACAAGATTGTGTTGCTGATAACATAAGAACTGTTTGGGTGTATTACTCTATAGACCGTATAGACAGGTGCATAGATGAATAGGGGAACTGAACTCACATTAACAATGCAAGAGGTTTCAGATCATTTGCAGGTGAACAGAAAAACCTGGATGCTTTTGGGTCCATGTCACTGACGAGAAAAACAAATTCAACTCATTAAATACAGAAAGCTAGGACAAACCTAGCTTTGTCATCATCACCAATGGACCGATTTGATTTGTGATTTGTGTGCAATACAGTCAAACCCTTACTGCTTAATATCATATGATTCTCAAAGAGGTTCCTTAAAGGGATATGTAAGCCAAAACTATTACTATAATTTTTTTCTATGTTGTGGCACAGATATTTTTAAGAGTATAGAAATAACATTATAACAACAACCCATTGACTTTTATTGTATTTTTCCTATTTATAATATTTTATGTTCAGTTTGGAACAACATTAGCCTGAGTACTGTAAATAATTAAATTTTTCCCTTTCCCTTTAAGAACGAATGCATGGGGATAAAGTGCATTAAAAATGAATTAAAAATGAATAAAATAGTTGGCATCCCTCTGGTTGAACTCATTTGATTTACTGAATATATTGATATTAGGCCTAAGATAATTTTTCATAGAAAGCAGCCAGATCACATCCAAAGCAAATAGTCCACTTTTGAAGAATGAACATAAATGGCTTATCTTTGAACAGCAGACACATACTGTACATTTAAAAGCTTGCGTCAACATTTCAATTGAATTTATACTGGCCGATTTGCCAATCGTCCACATTCTAAGGCATCACATTTTGACCTTATCTGAATAAATGGGACCAGGTTTTTCCCCCCTTGGTCCGGCGTCCTTGTTATGCCCAATAAATGAGAACACTTCTTCACACGCTGCTTAGAATTCTGTTCAGTAACTGTTTACCAGACACATTCCTTAAAAAGCACACCATGGGACTCTTTCCTGGAGTGGGGCATGTGTTTGTTGCTGTTGTGTGGCTCTCTTTTTTGATGCCTCCATCTTTAATGTTGGCAACCTCCCTGCTCCATCGTGCAGGACGGTGCCTTCCAAGACTGAGACAGTGTGTGAATAACATCTTAGAAGTCCAAATGGACTAGTTCCGCTCGGATAAGCGATGCCCGGCCACAACAAGGGGTTCTGTTTCATGGTGTTTCCCAGGGACATGTTCTCCCTGAGCCTTTGCTATTTAGTTATTGCCAGCCTGGAAAACGTAGAAGTTCAGCCAGAGACCTCTGCGTCACACGGTTTCATTGTGTTGCACATGTTCAGAGCTATCACTATGCATTTCTGCAAACACACATTTAATGGGGGAAAAAAACACATGTACTCCACGACCCCTTAAGACTGGTGCATTTCCTTTTTTTCCTTTTTCTTTTTTTTACTAATTTGTCATCATGCAACGTTTCCTCCATCTGGAGTTTTCCGCTGAACTTTTCCCCTCCCTTTTTCAAGCCAATCACCCTTCATTGAAATTTCCCAGAATCAAACACAAAAATGGGGGGGGGGATTCATAGTCAGCAGCAGTTCAACTTTATTTTTTTCTTGTCTTTTTCTCATTAAAAGGAAGAGGATGGTTGTAGTACATGAGAAAAGTTCTGTGAAACAAAACAAAGTCTTCAAAGTGATTCAGATTCAGAGTGATTGTTTCAGCATGTTAGCAGTCACGCTTATTTGGATCAGGACGGAGAGGTGTGGTCTCTCATCCAACCACAGACAGGACAGGGGACCATTTCGTCTGTGATTTTCATGTGCACACCAGTGCCGTATTGACCCAAATGAGCGACTGCCGATCCATCAGTTAACGTTGACAACTTTTCTCTAACATTCAGGACTAAAATAACTTTTCATCAGCTTTCCTGTACACTGCAGTGAAGTCAAGTCCGGTGGCTGAGTCCATTCATTTTTCTGGTTTATTGTTGAGATCATTAAGTATGATACAGGCCAAATGACTAACATTAGCAGTTATCGAAATGAGATGCTGGGAATGCGTTAATTACTGGTGCAAATGAACTGAACAGTGTATCAGGGTGTAAAAGCTGATGGTGCATGAAATACGAACGATTGTCACAAAAAGAGGGGAAGGGAAAGCATTACTAGCACATAAACAGGCCTTGTATTAAAAATAAACATTGAATGTCAATAAAAATAAATTACTCTCTTTTCATATAAAAGCTGGGTACTTGTGCTTTCTTTTCTGTTCAGCAATTTTGGTTTTCTTTTGTAAGCAATATATGTTATGACACATAAAAATATTGCACACTTTAACTCTACAATAATTGCAAAGGAACAAGTTACTAATAGTGCATCGACAAATCGTTTTGCTTAAATTGAAGTGCAAACCACACAGTCAGTATTTAGAGCCTATAATCTTTTTTCTTCTTTTATTATATACTTTTTTATTTATTCTTTTTAAAGGGGTTGGAAATGTAGAACACCTCCTGCTCATTTTAGACAATTCAAGAAAATGACTTGGAGCCCAGCCCAAGTGTTTCCACCGGAGCTACTTTTAAACAGTTCAAAAAGCACCTTACCCTCAATTTCTCTCCATTATACAAAAATAAAAATATTCTAGCATTCACAGAAAAAGCTATTTGACCTCTTTTTCTAAGAAATTATCGCTGCCCATAGCTCTTCTCGAGCCAATGCCGAACATCTTTAAGGTTGTAGAAAAATGGACCCTTTCCCCCAAGATAAGCAATTTTATTCTTCTGTACGATGCAAACCCGCTCGTAGGCCACACCGTAGGCTACATTGGCGTTATTGTCCATGCAATCTGCCACCAATTGGCACTGAGGTGGCAAAGAGAAATGCTCCAGAAGTTTCCGAGCGGCAAACATCCTCTCCTCCAGATTACGGTGTTTCCTCACTTCAAACGAAAAATTCTCCATGGGAGGAGCTGCCCAGCCATCTGAGGGGTGAGCCTCATCAATGTAGACAAGCAGGAAGTCTGCCACGTCCGAAAATTCCTCCACCATCCGCCGGAAAATCGGCAGCTGGCTTATAAAGGGGGGTCAAGTGGCGGAGCCAAAGTTGACCACTAATGGGCGGTTGGGAGACTCAAAGTCCAGCAGATG